>NW_026067930.1:24281327-24383317 GCF_014885135.2 Alexandromys fortis | reverse complement strand
TTTTTTCTTGGTTTCCCAGGGTCTCATGTACGTATTTACTCAATTCTTCAAACTTTTTGTTATACTTCTCATCCATTTCTATAAAGGTGTTTTTTACATATTGTTTAAGGGACTCTATTGCTTTCATAAAGTCGATTTTTTCCACTTCTTCTGTGTTAGGGTGTTCAAGTCCTTCTGTTGTAAGATCATTGGGTTCTGGTGCTTTCATGTTGTTTTTCAGCTTATTGGGAGAATTTTTGCCTTGGCGCCTGCCCATCTCCTCCTATTGACGATCTCTAATTGGTCTTTTAAAACCAGATCAGGTTTCCCTGCTGGCCAGAGGCTCCTCTTGCAAAATTCCCTCGTTCTGTTTCCTGGCTCCTGCCAGGGGCCAAGATCCCTCTCACCCCTCAGACGGGTCTTCAGGAAAAGAACCAGGTTCCCTGTTTGCCCGGGACCTCGCCAACCAAAGGCCTACCTCTTTGATTTAATTGTCCTGGGGCGATCTGCTCTTGGTGTTGCCCTGGTCCCTGTCGCCTGCGTTGTCTGCCACTGTGTCAGTACCCGCCGGTCCCGGCCGCTGCGCCAGCTACGTCGCCCGCCGTGCGCGTCCGGTTCCGGCCGCCCGCTGCCGTCTATTTGTCCTTTTTTTGATGAACACTTAAGTTGGTTCTATACTTAGTTATTGTGAATAGTCTTTATTAAATATTTTTATGCAAATATCTCTGATATGCTGTGTTAGAGTCCTTCTGGTAAACAACCAAAAGTGCTGTAGCTGGCTCATATTTTTAGGGTTTTGAAGAACTTTTGTATTAATTTTACAAAGTGGCTAAATTATTTCACATTTCTGGCAGTGTGTTAATGTTATCTCCTTGTCCACATTTGTTGTTATTTGCTTTGTAATAATGACTACCATTCTGGCTACTATAAGATGGAATTTATTTATTTTTAGTATTCATTTAATTGATTAATGGGTTATCATGTTGAACATTTTTTGTGTTTGTTGGCCATTTGTACTTTGTCTTTTGCAAATTGTTTGATTATTTTTATTAGCCCATTTTGAATAAACTTTCTGTTTTAAAAGAATATTTCACTTTTGAGTTTGTTGTTCTGATAACTCGATATGTTTCTAGAATCAGTGATTTGGGGAGCATAGGAGTATTTGGTAAATGTAGTAAGTCAATACTAGGCTTTAAAAAAGTACTAGAAGGTCGAATGGTGGTGGCACATGCTTTTAATCCTAGCACTTGGGTGGCAGAGCCAGGCAGATCTCTGTGAGTTAAAGGTCAGCCTGGTCTACAAGAACTAGTTCCTGCAATGCTACAGAGGAAACAAAAAACAAAACAAAAAAAAAAAGAAAAGAAAAGGCACTGGAACACTGGAAACTGACATTGGTCAGGATACCTTTTATTTTACTATATTGAAATTTACTTGCCATATGTACAACCATGAGTCCCAATTCTAGTGTTTTAGGGAATGGAGTTCTATTCTTAGGCAAACTACTATTAATATCACTGAGGTTTTCAAAACTGTAAGAAAGGATCTATCTATACATACATCCTGATATCATAGATAACTATAGTCAGACAGATATAGAGACAGCCCATGTCTGTAAAGCAGACCCATAATTTTAGCTTGTATCTGGGAATACACAAATCTAAGTTTTAGCCCCATTAGTAATGTCAAACAAGAAGCAGAAAAATTACTGGATTCCAGGCAAGTAGGCTAGAATACAAAAACAGACTTAAATATAAAGTGGAGATAGTTACAAAAAGCCTAGAATACAGTGAGGTGGAGTGGCAGTCGAGGGCTTATAAATAAAGACATCATGGAAGATGTGGGTGTTGACTGATAGGACAAGTTTCAGACCTAAAGGACCATGGCTGTTATATCTAATCAATCTTCATTCTCATTGGCTTAGGCAGGGAAGGCTCGCTGAATGTTGTTCCTTGGGATGTGTAGTTGAAATAGCTCACACCGTGGAAGGAACCGGAAGAAATCAACTGTGTTTTAATCGGGCATGATGGTGAAGAGGCCAACCAGAGACTCATATCCTGGTAGAACTGTGTCACATGATCGCTGTCATAATTGCTTTAAGGATACAAGCTGTTTGACCATTATGAAGTTAAGACTCTGAAGTTTGATATTGGTCATTAAATTATTTGGTCATTTATTTTTCTGCTTTTGAAGGTGAAAATTCAGTTTGGATTTTGGCAAAATGGAGGAAAGAATTTCCAGTAACTGAAGCGCTACAAGAATAAAATGGTAGCTAATGAGTTCAATGAAGTTTGAAGTTCTTGGTAGGTTAGCTACTCTGGATACCCAACAGATGAAAATTAAAATTCCTTTCTAGTCTTGAGTTTTATAATTTTGATTGTGAAACTAGTCTTTAATAGCTGAACCATCTGTCCAGTCCCTAGTCTTGAATTTTATCTAAATCAGTATAATGTAAAAATGTCTATACATCATAACACTACTTTCATTTGCCAAGTATTTGGCCTCCTAAATTTTGCACTTATTAATTAGAAAAGAAATATTAAAAGAACTAATTTTCATTAGACATACTTGACCATTTTGAATCCTTTCCTTTAATGTAAAACCCATTTAAAACACTGATTAACTACTAGATAAATCAATAATATTTTTTGATTCATTGTAAGATACTGATGAAATAAAAAGTTATGGGAAGAAAATGAATCATGGCAAAGATCTTGTGCTAATTTTTTGAGAGAAAATAATTTCAATTATCCCAAAAGTGATAGACTTAACCTTATAAAAAGAACTTCTTGGATTCTTCCCTGAATTGTACGTGATGCACCAATAACTGGATCATGTACATTCTATACTGATGCAAATAAATCAGGAAAGACAGGTTATAAATCAGAAGAATTAAGTAAGGTGGAACAAAGCCCTTTTAATTCTGTCCAAAAGGCAGAATTATATGCTATTTTCATGGTGCTAAGGGATTTTAAAAAACTCCTTAAAATAGTTACTGATTCACAATAAGAGAAAGAGTTGTTTTGCATATTGAAACCACTGAATTTATACCAGATACCCTACCGAATACTCAGAGTCTATTTGCAATCATACCAGATAGTAATCTTGGAACTTAACCATCATTTTACTTTTACATGATCCCATAGAAAGAACATTACCCCCATGATGGCTGGAAGTAATTCTAGAAGACAATGTCCCCTCTTCCAATAATGTTTCTCCTCAGTATTAGGGACATCATTTAGGGGTGGATTATACTTGGTATAGGCTTGGGGGTGGGGAAAATTATGTAGGATCTGGTATCTCTTTGAAAAGGAAAGGGAAATTGGATGGGATAATACATTAGTGTGAGTTTACCTGCACTAATAATAATAGTGCGTAATAGAGTGAATACTTATGTGCTATTATTTATAGGCAATTTACATTGGTATAGATTCTTGTATATTTAAACAAGCTTAAATCATATTGAATATGTTTCTATTTTCATCTACAATATTTGTATACATAGGCAAAATTATTTTTTTCTGTCAATTAGAGGCAAAGCTATTTTGTCATATAGTATGCATGCATTCTTGTACCTCTGCTTAAGACATTTTGTATATTGATACAATTTTAGGATATATTTATCATATTGCAATATATATTTCTATCTCTGATCAAGATACTTATACATTTTGAGATCATTGTCCTCATTTGTTGCACAAGTGTTTAAAGACTGTTTAATATTATATTATTAAGTCTTAGTCTTTAAGTTATATAGGTATTAAAATTCATAGGTCAATAGTCATCCATTTTTGTCATACTTATAGTTAGACTAATCAGGTTCTTTAGATATATAGAGATTGTATTCTGCATAGGTAGATAATCTTCAACCACTTCAAAGAGCTGTAGAATATGGCACTTAAATAACTTAGGGTTCTGTTGAAGTGAGACACTGAAGGCAACAAAGGGCTCTTGATTCCCTGTAGCAGAGTAACAGACAGTTGTCAGTTGTCATGTGGGTACTTGGGATTAAACCCAGGTCCTCTGGAAAACCAGCCAGTGCTCCTGACTACTGAGCTGTCTCTTCATCTCTGATATCCACCTTTTTAATTTTCTATCTTCAGACTTTAGTACGAAGTCAAGAAAGTTATATGATACATTTTTATGAAATTAGAAAAATATGAAAAGAGAATCTGAGAGTTTTGTTACTCTCAGATGAATAACAATAGCAAGAATGAAATTATCCCTAAGTGATTTGTGAATCTGGTTGGTAAGAGTCAAAATACACAACTGTTCAAGTCTTTGAAGATAAAGGAATAGAGATAATAGTTTGGGGAAATACTGAGCATTTCAATGATTATTTTCTCATAGGGATTCTCCCTCCCTCCCTCCCTCCCTCCCTCCCTCCATCCCTCCCTCCTTCCCTCCCTCCCTCCCTCTATTTCTCTCTATCTCCTCTTTTCATCTCAGGAACCTATTAGAAAATCTTGTCATTTATCTGGACTCACAAGTATCTACACACCAAAGTCATGACTTTCTGTTTCTTTTACCTTAAGGAGAAGGTACTCACACCACAGCTCAGAAATTTCTTGGGTGACAGTGGTGCCAATGTCACCTCCCCCAGCTTTGTGCTGCAGAGAAGAAAATGTGAATGCACTGGGTTCTTCTCCCTTTTCTTATTTCTTTGCTCACCCTAGTCCTCCTCTTTCTCCTCTGCTAAGTTAGAACCCACATTCAATGCAACAACATAAAACAGAGAAGGAAGTTCAAATCCATCAGCATATTTTCAAGATCTACCCCTTTAAAAGCTCAAGGAATTTTTTAGCATAATGAATGAAAGACGGGTACTTTTATCATTTGCTTTTTACTCTTTTAAAGAAAAGCAAGATAAGTGTCTGATCTAACTGTGTCATTGTGGGAAGAATGGCAGAATCTCTTGTAGTTGACAAATAAGTTTTTTCTAAAAGATAATCATGAGTTGATTGTTATCAAATTTGCTAAGGTATGCACAAATATATGCCAATACAGTGGAAAATAGGAAAGAAATCAATAAGTCTCTGATCATATAAAATCTAACAAAACTGAACCATGATAATAGCAAAACCTTGAATGTACCAAAGAAAGTTATACTGTTGAATCAGCAATAAAATTTCTTCTAAGAAAAGAAGCCAGGAAGTTGGTGGCTTCGCTACTGAATTTTAACAACTTTTGCCTGTGTGAGTGCTAGCCTGTGTGTGTGTGTGTGTGTGTGTGTGTGTGTGTGTGTGTGTGTGAAATGTATGCACTTCTGAGTGTTTTGTGTGTAAACATATATGTGCATGTGGAAGTCAGAGGATGATTTTGGCTGCCTTCTTTTACTCCTCATCCCATTTTTTTTGAGACAGGGTCTTTCATTGAACTTGGAACTCACTGACTTGGCAAGACCTGCTAGTGAAGCAGCGCAGGGATCGTCCTACTTTTGCCTCTCCACTTCTAGGATATGGTGGTGTATATGGCCACCTCCTGTTTTTGGTATTACATGAGTGCTGGGCATCAGGTCTTCATTCCTAGGCAGAAAGCACCTTACTAATTTAGCTAACTCCCCAATACTTCACCAAACTTTTAAGAAAAAACTAATGCTACTTCTTCTCAAGGTATTTCTAAAATATTCAAGGCAAAGTCAAGCAATCTTTGCTTTGTTTGTTTCATTTTGTTTTTCAAGACAGGGTTTCTCTGTGTAACAGCCCTAGTTATAGAATAGGCTAGCCCCAACTCACAGAGATCCACCTGCCTCTGCCTCCCACGTTCTGGGATTAAAGGGATGCACCAACACTGTCCACGTGGAAAGTTATCCTTTAAGATTAATTTTAGAGGAAAGCATTATTCTGATACCAAATCCAGAAAGGAATACAATAACAGCAGCAGCAACAACAAGAAAAACAGAGTTAGTGAGTAAAATGACAAAAGTTTCTTGCCATGAACCTGACTACTTACTTGAGTTCCATCTCAAGTCTCTTTGGAAGAAGGAAAGGACCAACTTCTTCAATTTGTACTTTGATCTCTATATCTGTGTTAGAAAAAGTATGCATATACATATACAAATAGTAAATATAAAATAATTTGAAGATTTAATTATAATATATTACATTCTATCTTCACTTCTTTTCTCTCTTTCCAACCCCTCCCATATGCTCCCTTACTCCCTTTTAGTTTTTTAGCCTTTTTTCTTGTCTATCTATCTATCTATCTATCTATCTATCTATCTATCTATCATCTCCTTATTTACATATATGTGTGTGTGTGCTTTATGCATAAATGTTTAGGTACAACCTGCTGAAGTCATCGGTTGTTGCTTGTATAATAATCCTTAAGAGAATGAAGATTTAAACCCATATTGCTGATGAAAATAGATGTACATTTCTCAAAAAAATTAATAAATTGAATGCAAGAGCATGTGGAAAGATGAAGTTTATACTGGGTATGCAAAGATAGTTGCACACACACACACACACACACACACACACACACACCACTATCAACAGAAAAAAGGATCAAAACTGCACCCTAATCCCATGTCACTGGACACAGAATAAACAGTTGAATAAAATTTCAGCAGTCACTTAAAAAATTTGAAATAAATGATATATTAAGGCTGTATATGTCAACATTAAACAGCATGTGGAAGTCTTAAAACAACTTCCTCTAAAATGTAGAATAAGATAAAGATGGTTACATTCATTCCTGTTATTAAATACAGCAGGGACAGCTCTCCTGCTCTTATTATCTCAGGGCCAGCTCTCCCACTTCCCACAGGCAGTGGGAAGTACTAGATAAGATTTTAAAAAAGGCATACAAAAAGGAAGTTGAATTCTTTTGAAGATGATATATTCTCTGTACATACAGAAAAACCTAAAAACCAGCCAAAAACTATTGGAACTGAGAAAAATATTCAAATATTCTGGCAAATAACTGTACACAAAATCATTGTGCAATGTCGAAAGTATTCTTATAGTCAAGAGCAAAATTCCTGAGAACATAATTATTAAAGCAATCTCCACCCCTCATCTGCCATAAGGTGGCAGGGGCAAGGGAGAGATGTCCCTCCCTCCACCTTTCATGGCCTGTGGTAGGCGGGAGAGCTGATGCTGATGTAAGAAGAACAGAAGAGTGGGTCCTGCCCATTATCAGCTGCAGCACTTGGGAGAACAGGACCTGCACCTCACCCAGGTGGCACAGAAGAACTGACCCTGTTGATAGGGGAAAATGTGAGCTGGTTCTAAAGGTGTGAGCATGAGAGAGCGGACCCCAGTACTCATCTGTCATGCAATGTTGTGGGCAAAAAAGAGATGCCCCCTTTTGCCCCTCACCCCTTGTCACCTACAGAAAGGGGCTGACCCTCCTTTTCCAACTGTATCACTCAGGAAAGCATCGCTCATTCTTTAAAAAAAAAACTCAAAATGTACCAAAGACATGAATATAAGACCAGAAATTTTGTGACCATAAGAAGAAAATGTACAGGAAACACTTTATGACATCAACCAAGGAACTGAATTCTTGGATAAGACCCCCAAAAGCCCAGGCAAATAAAATCTATCTAGCTAAAAAGTCTTCTGCACGATAAGAGAAGCAATAGCAAATAAGGAGACAAGCCTCTAGACTGGTAGGAAAGTATTTGCTGACACTTTGTCTGACAAAAGACAAATAATCTCTAAGGAACTAAACAATTTAAGCCACCAAGTACTCTAGTTTAAGAATGGATAAATAACCTTAGCGGATACTTTGCAAAATAAACAGTATAAAGGGCTCAAAAATTACATGTAGTAAAGCGTCATATCATTAGCCGTCAGGAAAATGCAAATCAAAATTGCAATGATTGGAAAGAAGGCTTCAAGCCAACTTAGATAGCTTGCCCAAGGATAGAATGAGTATTGATAATAAAGCAAGACTGTGTGAGGGGGGAGGAGAAAGAGCTTCTTATGTACCACTAGAGGGGAAATAAATAGTAACTCATTATGGAGCACAGGACAGAGCTGCCTCAAATTTTAAACTAGATATTTCATTTACTTTATCTGCCACACTTTGAGCTATGGACTCTAAGAGAATGTAGTCAACATAACAAAGAGACAGGTACAATGGCCAAGATATGGAACCAACACAGGTGTTTGTTATTTATCAGTAAATAAGGAAACTAAAAATGTAGTTTCCACACACTGGTGAAACATTATTCAACAGTAAAGAATAAAATTGTCTCATCTGCACCAGAATTGCTGGAACTGGAGTACACCATTCCTAATGCAATAAACTAGTCACATGAGGAAATAGTGATGTTCAAATTCATTCAAATGTGAAAGCTAAAAGAGAGAAGTTGAAAGGGATGGTTATAGACATAGACACAGGGAGGAGAGACAGTAGGTACTAAAATACTTGTGTAAGTTTTGTTAACAGCATTGTTAACAATAACATATAATTTATGAGAATTTAGGAGAAAAGATAAAAGCTTCCAGACTAAATGATAGTCATAAAAAATCACTTGTTCTTCCTCATATCCAGCTTCCAGCTTGTATTGTATGTGTGTACACAGGTCAGATCACTTTTCCACTCTTACACAATGTTGATTCCTCTACCCTGGGAGTGGGGTCATCTGTAGTGAGTGAGTGCTCACACTAAGGCAGAGAGTGTGACTGTCTATAGTGAGTGAGTCTTCACATTAATGAAGACAATCTCTCATCCATGACATGCCCAGAAGCCATCTTGGTCTAGAAATTCCTTCATCGAGACTCCATTTCCAGTCAATTCTAAGTAGTGTCGGACTAACAATTAAACTTAACCATCACAGCTCCACTCCTTTATCAACTTGACATCAAATCATAAACTTCCATCCCTTGTTGTCAAAGTGTCACATTTACCTCATAATGTAAAATATAGTCTAACTTTAATTAAAAAGTTTTTGAACTATGAGCTGCTATAAAATCAAAACAAATATACATTTACAATACATAATGGCACAAAGCAAACGTTATTGTCAAAAGGCAATAATGAGGGCATAGAACAATAATGTCAAAGTGAAATCAAGTCTTGGAGCTCCATGCTTGGCATCTGAAGATCATGATATAACGGACTGGGTGCCAAAGGGTTTGACTAGCCTCATTGCTCCAGGTTTGTTACCTATATCACACCTGGATTCTTTTGGACTGGCTTCATTTTTTTGCATGCAGCTCTCCTCAGAAGATCTCTTATGGCTCTGGCATCTTCAGAATCCTCTATTTTTAACTACAATTTAGGCTTCACTTTCAGAGCTTCATAAAATGACCTCTTAGGATCTCTCCATGGGGATTCCAACCCTGTCACACATTGCCGTTATTAGCTCCTCTTCCTGAACTCATCAATCTAGCATCCTTTATGTCTAAAAGTCACTTATTAGTGAGTACATATGATGTTTGTCTTTCTGGGTCTGAGTTGCCTCACTCAATGTGATGTTTTCTAAATCCATCCATTTGCCTACAAGTTTTAAGATGTTATTACTTTTTCTGCTGTGTAGTACGCCATTGTGTAAATGTACCACATTTTCCTTATCTATTCTTTGATCGAGGAGCATTCAGGCTGTAATTGGTCATCAAAAGAACAAATTGCCTCGCACCGCGGCCCGTCTGCACTCTATGCGCTAGAACCCAGTTCGCGAGCTTCGGGAAAGGGGCTGGAGGTTGAAAATAAACACGCAGAGACAGACCGACACACAGACCTTCCAACACTGGTACCAATAAGCCCCCTTTAATAGCACCATGGAGGCTTAAATGCAGTCAATGGCCAACAGGTGAAAATCCCATCCTCTGATCCTCTAAGCTAGGCACTGCTTCTCGTAACTTCAATTAGAAGGTTCTAGCAGGGAAGAGCAGCTGAAAGCCAGGACTCAATTAGTCCCAAAACAAATAATTCAATAAAAATGGGGTATAGACCTAAACAGGGAGCTCCCAACAGACAAAGCTAAAATATCTGAAAGACACTTAAGGAACTGTTCAACATCCTTAGCCATCAGAGAAATGCAAATCAAAACAAGTCTGAGATTCCATCTTACACCTGTCAGGATGGCCAAATTCAATAACACTGATGACAACTTATGCTGGAGAGGATGTGGGGTAAAGGGAACACTCCTCCGTTGCTAGTGAGAGTGTAAACTGGTACAGCCCCATTGGATATTGGTGTGGCGATTTCTCAGAAAATTAGGAAACAACATTCCCCAAGACCCAGCAATACCACTTTTGGGTATATATCTAAAGGATGCTCAATCATGCCACAGGACATGTGCTGAACTATGTTCATAACAACATTGTTTGTTACAACCAGAACCATTTATTCCATTTTAATAGGTACTAATAAATTGCAATTCAAGAATTGAAATTTGTTTTGGACATAAAGTAGAGATGTCAAGCTGTTCAATGGTTTTAATACTCTACAGATTTTATTAGAAGGGTTCAGCTCCATCATACTCTATTTAATTGCCTTTCTGGATCATTGCATACTAATTTTAGATGTTGTCTTCTTATTTTTTAAACTAGTCTATTTGTATTTCATACCTTATTCTGAGGATCAAACAAGACTATGCACATATGAACACCCTGACTATTCTATTGCTTTTCAAGTCTAAGAAATCCTTAACATTAGTATTTTATTTAAAAGATGAAAGGAGAACTTTATCTTTCATCAAATATAACTTGATATAATAAACACATATACCTTACTGGTGTGGTGAGATTTCTTCTTAGAATTTTACATGAATGAAAGAATTTTCACTTGATACTGATAGATACAGTTCCTGACTTTTGAATATCATCATTTTTGTGATTGATTGGTTTTCCAAATTAAAATCTCTCTTAAAGATGCTTGCAATGGGAGGCAGTGGCAGGGAGGAGGCAGAAATCTTTAATAAATAAATAAATTAAAAAAGATGCTTGCAATATTTTGTACTATTTATATAAGAAGGGCTACATTCCATAAGAAATTTCTACCCTTTTGCATAAAGTAATATAAATAAAGAAAATAATGGCTAGCTATATGGTGTTCTTACTATGAATAAAGAGAAGTACTCCTAGCATCTCAAATTTTTTAAAGTGAAAATATAGGACTGAGAGAGAATAGTCAGTTTTTCCAATGTTAGCAGATAGAAAATCATAAAATTAGGACTGATATAATTTCCACCTGATTCTCAACCTAAAATTCTGAACCAAAACAATACCTCTTATATTGCTCCCTTTGCCTTTCTTCATTTTTACCTTATGCGCATCACCATGATGATATGCATACATATATTTGTATAGTGATGAAGCTGATAGAGATGATGAATGAGGAAAAATACATAAATCCATCCATTATATTTAACAATGGCTGTAAACTATCTGGCATAGCATATGACTTCAGACAATCGCATTCAAGTTAACATATGGCTGTACTAAGTGGTATTACCTTCTCAATTAAATACAGACTTTGAATATTAAAAAGAAAAATTTCTTAGAATGCTGATTACTAGAGAAAAGTGCATATACATATGCTTTTATATTATTTTTGAATTATTTTAATAACTTTTGTATTTGTAATAGCTATAAAAGCTATAGACATTAAAAATCCCATTTTTTTTTTCAGAGAAGCAATTGACATGGAGGGACGCTTAACTGGAAAATTCATAGTTGCTGAGGGCAGGACTGGAATTCAAATGAGCCCCACAGACTTCCAAACCTATCATTTTTTCAATTACAACACATGGAATCCAAGAATTGCGCGCTCTCTCTCTCTCCTAGGATAGGGAACCCATGATGACCACAGTAGTGATCCTAACAAAGTCCATCTTGGTGAACCAATGAGTTTATTGGGACTACTTACAGGAGTGTAAGTTAAGGGTTTACTTATAGAAGCAGAAACAAACCCATTGCAGATGTATTTATAAAATGGCCATCACATGGGCGATAACTCACAAAAATTGAAGTTCTGGAACTCTTTCTATGACTTGGAATCAGTTCTTAATGGAAGCAACTTGACAGTCCAAGAAAGTCCCTTCCACTGCTAGGATGGTCAGTCATCTCTCCTGTCAGGTGCTCATTGTTTCTATAACTTTAGGGAAGGGCCCTCCTTAATTGCATAATCTTAAACCTTCACAGACCTATGATGTTTGTTTACTTTCTGAGGCTCATGTGTCTCCTTAGCTTTTCCTGGAGAGAAAGTCTCAGTTCAGAGAAAAGTACTATAGAACAGGAAGGGAGACACATTATGTTTATACTATATTTTTTATGAATTACCATTAAGCAGAACTGTGATAGTCATGCTTAAATTAATGAATTTTGATTTCAAAGTAGGGACCAGTGAGAGGAAGAACACTTCTTCCTTCTAGGTTCTTAACTGAAGATAAGCTGTTTATTAAAATTCTGAGGTTACTCAAAAATATGTTGGAATAATTATTTTAGTGGTTCTACACATGAAATTTGGAAGGTAAAGAATGATAGTTTCATTAGAGGCTTAAGAATATATAGTGTGGGACAATGGTCTATATTCTGTCAATTATATTTTAAATAAACACTGATTGGCCAGTAGCCAGGCAAGAAGTATAGGTAGGACAATCAGACAGGAAGTAGAGGCGGACCAATGAGAACAGGAGAATTCTGGGAAGAAGGAAGCCCATTCCTCTGCAGTCCTGTCCAGCCACAGAAGAAGAAAGATATGAGTGCTTCACTGAATAAGGTACTAAGCCACATGGCTAACATAGACAAGAATAATGGGGTAATATAAGTTATAAGAAACCTGAGCTAATGGGCCAATCAGTTTATAGTTAATGTAGACTTCTGTGTGATTTCTTTGGGACTTAACAGCTGTAGGACCTGGTGGGACAGAAACCTCGACAACAAATATAATCTTTCTTTTTTCATTTATTTGTTTTGATTCGAGTAGAACCCATCTTAATATAATTACAGGGATGAACAGGAGAGGCAGCAGCATTTTCTATTTGTTTGTATTCTCTGTGTTCTCAAATAGGCTTTAGGTCATATTTTGGAACCATCAGATTAAAAACTTTGTGTGTGTGTGTGTGTGTGTGTGTGTGTGTGTGTGTCTGTAAATGTATGCCATGCACACGTGGGTGTCAGTGGAAGTTAGCAAGGAGTATCAAGTTCATTGAAGCTGGAGTGAGAGGTAGTTGTATACTGCTCACTATAGGTTTTGAATTCCAAACTCAGATCCCCTGAAAGAGCAAGAGACACTCTTAACTGCTGATTTATCTCTGTGGCCCCCAGAGCTTCTTTTTATCATAAAGGAAAATATAGTATACTGTTTATAAAAACAAATCAAATATTCATCTATAGAAATTTATTTTGTTTCTAGTTAAAAATTTAAAAAAACAAAATTATTTCAAAATTACGAAAAGAAACGTAGACAGAAGTTTTCTTAAAGTCCCTAAATCACACCTTTGATTAAAAATGAAGCACCCTTAATAAAAACTCAGAGACAGAAACTGGGGTTCAACCCGAAGGTCAGAAAAGGAAAGTAGCCGCTCACAGGCTCTTACCTCTACTTCAGTCTGAAATGACAATCCTGCCTCCAGGAATCTCAGAATGAGACTGTGTCTGAGAACTGTATCCTCCCATTTTATAATCTTCTCTAGGATTGATATTAAAAGCGTGCAGCAATTGAATTAAATGCATGCACCTTCTGGTTTCTATGGCAACTAGTCTGGCTACTGGGATTAAAACTGTGTGTTATTGCTGCTTGGTATATAAATCTGGCAAGTGTGACTGTTTTACTTTTCTGATCCTCAGGCAAGTTTTGTTTATTAAGATACAAGTGATATGCCACTACAGAAAATATACCAGTATTTTGTCAGATAATTAATAAAAGATTGTGTTTGTTAGGTGTATTAAAATTTTAAATGAAATCTTTTATTTTTATCTATGTGCAGTTAAAAAGGTAGATTAAGTTGATGTAGGTTGAGAACATCATTTACACTCGAAGCTAGTGTTAATGTCACATTTCTGAGGACAGATAATTATGAGTAATCTTAATGTTACATTTCTGAGGACACACTACAAATAACTGCACTCACATGTACTCAAGAATATTTTGATTGTAAACAAAATAGTCTGTTTATATATTATTTGCGTACTATATTTTTAAAGAACATTTTTTATTTATCCTTTGTAAACCTCATACATGTGTGCAACATATTTTGATCATATCTCTTTCTACTACCTCTCTCTAACTTCTCCAGACCCACAAACCTGCCCTCCTACCAACTTCATTTTCTCTTTTTCTTTTTTTTAAATAATTTTTTAAAATTTTACTTATTATGTGTACAGAGCTCTGCCTGCAGGCCAGAAGGGGGCATCAAATCTCATTACAGATGGTTGTAAGCCACCATGTGGTTGCTGGGGATTGAACTCAGGACCTTTGGAAGATCAGCCAGAGCTCTTAACCACTGAGCCATCTCTCCAGCCCCTCTCTTTTTCTTATTATTAGCTAATTGAGTCAAATTGGTGCTGCCCATGAGCACATTACTATGAAGCCACACACTAGGGTTTGGATAACTTCCAGAACTACATCCCCAAAGAAAAAGTGACTTTTCTTGCCTCAGAAATCATCACCTGCCAGTAGTCCCTCACTCCTATTATCTGTGGCCTAGAGATCTCCTCTTCCCTTCATTTTGGAATTTTGACTGGCGTGATTTTATGTATGTTTTATGTAGGTGATCGCAGCTGCTGTGAGTTGACGTGCACGTCAGCCATGTCATGTCTAGCACTGCACTCCTCCCCATCATCCAGTTCTTACCTCCCATTCTTTCTGCCAACTCTTCTTAAATTAAAAAGTTTATTAATGTGTGTGGGGTTTTGTAGGCAGGTGTATCTGGTACCACTTGCATATCTGGTGCCCTCAGAGGCCAAAAGAGGGCATCAGATCCCTTGGAACTGGTGGTGCAATTGATTGTGAGCTGTCATGTAGCTGCTAGAAATTATACCTGGGGTTTCCAGGAGAGCAGTCAGTCCTCTTAACCACTGAACCATCTCCACAGCCTCTCCATCCCTCCCCCCGCTCACCCTACATGATGTTTTCTGAGCTTGGTAGTGAAGGATGCTGATATAGATGACCTATCTGTGGCTGAGCACTAACAACCAATTTTGCTGAGCCCTTATACAAATTATGAGCCTCTGCTTTCACTGCTTCCCACTTAAAAAGGAAGCTTCTCTGAGAAAGGTTGGGACCAGCACAAATGTATGGACATAAACATAAATACTAAGAAAATAGTCTGATGGCATGGCTATTTAATGAAACAATATGAAGTTACCCTAGTCAGGGTCCATGGTCTCCCAAGTGATGGTTTACCCCCTCCCCCCAGGTCATAGATACTAAATCCCTCCCTTGGTGTCGAAAGTGGTTGGTTATCTCCATGACTCTTAAAATATTCTTGCATCAGTTGTAACCACTTTCCTGATGGTGTGTGTTGTGACTTACCTTCTATGTAGGGTGGGTGATCAAGAGCAATGGTGATGGTCTGTTAGTTGAGGTGCCTCTGGGGCCTCTCTGACTCATAGGAACGTACACTCCTCCTTGCATTTAGATTTTCATTAAATGACATGTCTTCACAAAGCAGTATTGTCAATCCACATAGGCTAACCAAAATAAGGATGCATAAATAAGCCTTAGGAAATCCAGTAGTCTGTCATCAACTTATCTAATAGGAAATAAAAATGATTGGTGGTAATTATATTTCATGTGATAATTTACATAAAAGATTTATAACTTTAAAAACAAACATTGGGTATTGTTATTACTGAACTTTTCTATTCCTTAATGCACAATTTATTTTTAGGTTCACACCACTGTTTTGCTGTAGAAATATGTGGTTTTGAATATTTGTTTTAGGTAATCAAATAATTCACAAGTTGAAACATAAAAAAGGTGTGTAGCAAAATTACCATGAACCCTATCACTTCAGTTCTGTTCCTGTTCCCTGGGACCAGTGTCCGTTTCTCACACATCCTTATACAGCTACTTAATGAAAGCAAAGAAGGGCCTATCTCCCTGCCCCTGCCTCCTTTGCACATAAGGTAGTGCGTCTTGTCATCGTTTTCTCCTTACCTTTTCACACACACACACACACACACACACACACACACACACACATTGTTCCAAAGCTCAGTAATAAGAGTCCTTAAAAGTATCTCTCCCTCACCCCCTCCAACTCTCTGCCCCTCTCTTTCTCTACCCTCCTTCCCCATTTCCATTCTTCCCTCACTCCTTCTCTTTCTCTTCTTCCTTTTCCTCCTCCCTTCTAATAACTAGTTGACAATAGATTTTCTTTTGTAGATGTTTTGTCATTTTTTTTTTATCCAGCCACCTTTTATGGGTATCTAAATTGTTCCTAATCTTGCCATTGAAACCACATGGTGGTAATGACATTTTATATAGGTCTTTTCACCTGTACATGAATATATATTTAAGAGAATTTTCTTTGACGTGAAGTTTTGGAATTAAAAACACTTTTTAAAAAGTAACTTTGACAAATACTGTATAATGGCTCATGGAAGAGGTTGCACCAGTCCACAGATAAAGAATGTCTGTCTCCACTGCCTGACCAAACAGTATCATTAATCTTTGTATTTTGTTCATGACTAGGTAAAAAATGATATATTAGTGAAGTTTTAATTTTCATCACTCTTTTTCTCTTTTTCATGTGCTTAAGAGTTATTTGTGTTTCATTTCCCACCAACTGTTTGTATATATTATTTGCTTATTTTTCCTTTGGGCCATTTATTATTGTATAATAAATGATCATTCCTATTTATTGGTTTGTGATATGGTTGCAAGTATTTATTCTAATTTGTCATTTTTATTTTGCCATTGCTTATTGTGGCTTTTGTTACAAATGGTGTTTTAAAGTTTTTGTGTATGTTATAAGGTTTGTCAGTCTTCTGATTTATAGCTTCCGTGTCATATTTGAACAGGTCTCCCCTCCATCAAGATTATAAAGATAATTCTTCTTGGCCACTTGTAATTCTTGTACGCTTTCATTTTTACAATTGCCTCTTTCATCTGTTGGGAATTTATTCTGTTATAGAATATGAGCCATAGCTTTAATATTACTTTTTCAGATGCCTATCCAATAGCATGTTTTGAATAATCCATCTTTTCTTCACTTATTTGAGATACAGCTTTGATAACTTTATTAAATTTACAATTATGTTGTAAATTTACAAAATTTACAACACTCTGAATCAAGGATTGTTTTAGATACAATAGGAACTTTAATCGTGTAATATATTAACAGTTCTTGAGGTCAGATATTGCCATCTCCGTATGATAACAAAGCTAACACTCATAAACAAAAATGAAATAGTGGATTGATTTCAAAGCTTCATGGCAAGGTGGCCAACAGTTATTTCTTGACGGATGTACATAAAAATAGAGACTAAAAACACTGAAAATGAACAAAAAGGATAGGAGGATATTTGTTCATAATCATTAACCAAACATGCTGGACAAGGAAAGATGGAATGTAAATGTTGATTAGCAACTATACAACCTGAGTCCCATTTCCTATAAGAAAAATTATTTTATTTTATAGGAACACATTTTAGAAATGTAAGGGAAAAATTACTGTGTTGCTTAAATGTACACCTTTTTAGTTAAAATGTACGAATAAGGATATTTATAAAAATGACTTCAGTCTCAGTTTGAATAAAACCAGCATAATAAGAACATCAGCTGACGTGCCAGTATGGACAGGGAACATTTCACATGGTCTAGTCCCTAGAGGGAGAGTTGTAGATGGGCAGTGACTGCTGGGAAAGGAAAAATCTTGCTTATGGATGAGCTCCTATATAGTTTGTCCAATCCCAAGTGGTTTGCCTTGAGTGTGTGTACAAAAATGCGGAAGGAAATGGACTCTGTAGGTTATATATACATGTGCATACATATGCATACATGTACACACACACATATATATATATATAAAACAATCATTAAAGAAAATATGAATTTGGGAGGAGTTGGAGGGTAGGGAGGAAGGTGCTAGTCTGCTGTGGATTCAGTGTTCATGTATGAAATTCTAAGAAAAAGTATTAAAAAGGAAAAAAAATAAATTTAATATTTATATTTTTAATAACACAATGTTTTGTTTTTAGTATCCTAAAAGTTAATCTACAGTTGCGTTTGGAATTTCATGCCAGTCATTTTTCTTAATGGGAAATTGATAAAATTTCTCTCTCGTATAAGTGGCCACCATTCTTTGTGTGACTACAAATTTTATGATCTGGCTACCCTTTCCTTAACGCATACTTCCTTTGTTCCTACTGCAACCCCTGCAATTTCCTATATGCTAATTTACTTATATATTTTTTTATTTTGATCTGATTCTTCTAGTTCAAGGTAAGTGCTCAATGCTTTAATGATTACCCTTAATTTCACTCTTCCTATAAGGTTTTGCTCTCCTGTGAGGTCTAGTACCATTTTTTCTTCTTGTTTCTATTACCCTGAATCACTAATTCTTATGTATATAATTGCTCTCTCTCTCTCTCTTACACACACACACACACACACACACACACACACACACACACACCTCTAAAACTTGAGGAGTAGGTCCAAGGCATTCTCTTTCCCTCCCCCTTTTTCTCCTTGTCATCCTACATCTGGCAAAGCATCTGCTGTAAAATTTAATATAGCTAATAAACAAGTGAAATGCTATGCCTTCCTATTTTTATTGCAACTTATTTTTCAGTTGACTATATTGTCTTTACATTTCAGTGAATTTGCACTCTGTTTAGAATTCACTTAATAATTGTGACTTATGTATTACAGAAAAGTTTATTCCTACACTCTTCCCATTAAAACTCTCCCAAGACCTTTCACACTAATTAGAATTAATTCAAACTTCAAATGTCTTGTGGGGCACGCTTATTTATAACATGACAGGTCTGTACACATTGCTCCAGCATTATCCCCCATTTACATTCTGTGCTAGGTTTCTATTGGTCTGCACCTTTGGTTAAAACTTTTATTGTTATGTTGTAATTTTCCTGTTATAGCTTTTATTTTTCCCACAAGACTGTGAGTTACTGAAGGCAGGAAACATGTTCAGACATCTGGACAGCTGTGGTGTTGAGTAGTATGATTGAGCATGGTGTTGAACAATTTGATACTGTGCCTGTTTAGCAAACTAATAGTGTTGGAGTCATCCCTGGGACCTATGAGACCCCGGCCATGAGTTCTTGGCCAGGTTAGCAGTAGCAACCATGCATTTTCTCCAGTAGAGGGATCCTTAAATCTAATCAGAAGACAGCTGCTTAGCCCAATGGACGTACCACTATTGCACTAATGGACACATGAAGGGAAAGGGGGAAGTAATAAGAAGGGAAATTTAAGTGGAGAGAGGTAAGGGAATAAGGGTAGAGGAGGTGTATCGGAAGTGACAGCACACACATATTGTATATATAATAAATAATACAATATATGCTATGTTATATATGACACAAACATACACATGTAAAACATCTGTGTGTTTGTATGCAGGCACATATTGATATGACAATTTTAATTGGAGCTACCCTACACAGTGGTTAATATTCCTCCAAGAAGACACAAATAGTCAAGTAAAAGCCCAGTGCCCCATGTATTATATCCTTCCTCAAGCTGTTGGTCAGGGGTGTCTCAGAGATCACACAAAATAAGCAGGCTATTGCCACTGTTTTTGTTGCCCCCAGAGCTTGATAGTAAAACCCTATTGCTGATGTTAGATAGGGTTAGGTGAAATAACATTTGTGACATACTGGATGACCTTATTTATTTTTGTTTTATACATATGTATACATATATACATATATATTTATTCTTTAATGATGGGGATTGAACTCACGGTCCTGTACATGGTAAGCAAACTCCAGTGATCCACTCCATATCCTAACTGAACATATCTGTAAATTTCATACTGTCTTGTATATTTTGCTGAGGTTGTGCTTACTAAATTAAAATTTGCCTCTAAAATAGTTCATTTCATTTTAAAACTTTATAACTGATTGGAGATACAAGACACTTCTATCATTTATTTTAAAGGCCATTTATTAACTTGTCTTTAGGGTAGTTCAGTTTGCATATTGCCTAGAAATTAAGTGCTTTGGACAACCAGCAATTTGCATAATTATTGTTTTGGAGATAATTCTGTAGGGAATTGTTTGCATCCATGAATATTTATAAACTCTGATTTATAAGCATATGAACACTGAGTTTAAGGTGTTTAAGTTTTATCTATTTGTTTGAAAGATAATAAGATATCTTGAGAAAAGAAATGTAAGTCTTTGATATGACTCAGATTATTTCATTACCACTCATATACTTGTAAAGCATGGTATGTGTCAAATTTTTATTATTTGGAGTGTTCTCTTTGATTTGGAACATAGTCTCTGAAATACTCATCGTATTACTTTGTATTTGAGGTTATCTAGGTTGATGATTCATATGTAACACATGTGAATAGTATATATCTTGTCCCTATAGGATGAGAGTTAATAGAGTCAAAGGACTTGCAGACTTCCTGTTCCTGAACTGAATCTGGTTCACCAATTATTTTTATGTCTATGGTTTTATTTGAACACTGAAATATTCATATATTTGCATTTCACCTGTTGAAACTTCATGTTGCCATCGCCTGGTCGACACAGTCATGCTCCTTAGAGAGAAAATTTGTTCTTCTGACCTAGATTTTAATTTCATGGACTGATCAGACCCTCATACTCCAGAAATTGTATGTGGTTGATTTTTAACTATTCTCCACCCTGTATGTTTTCATTCCTAACCTATGAAAAGTGATGGAGTTCACAGACATCAACTTAAACAAGACTCAGGACATCTGTAATTGAGATAGAGTGCTACTTTGCAGCCTGACTGTTCCAGGACATGCAGCTAGGCTGGCCTCAAATTTCCTGTAGTCTTCTTGCCTCTGTCTCCTAAGTGCTGGGATTACAGGTGTGTGGGACTAGACTTGGCTTATGACATCCTTTTGATCTTTGTAGTCTATCTCTATTTGAAAGCAGAAGCATTGTACGTAAAGGGAAATAAAAAGTTCACAAGAAACACCAAAGTTTTGCTACCTGCTTGACTAATGACTTGGAATGCTGCACCCTAACTGTACAAACAGGATGGTATACCCTGACCTTCTGTGGTGATATGAATGAGAAGTCCCCCATATTCTCAGGCACTTGAATCATTACTTGGTCTGCAGTTGGTGACACTGATTGGGAAGGATTCGGAGATGTGTTCTTTCTGGAGGAAGCATGTCCCAGAGCTTTGAGGTTTTAAAAAGTCCCTTATATTCAAATTGCTCTCTCTATTTTCTGCTTGTGGCTCAAGATGTGAACTCTCAGCTGTTCCTACCACCATTCCTAGTGATTGCTGCCTTGTTTGCTCTCCACAATAATGGTAGAGTTTTCACTCTGGAACCTTAAGCCGAAAATAAACTCTTCCTTTCATAGGTTGCCTTGGTCATGGAATTTTATACAACAAAGAAAAGAGGCTAAGACACTCCAAATCCCTCTTTTTTTTTTTTATCACAAAAGAACAGTTTTCACTAAGTTTTCTCCCATTTACAACTGAGGACAAACTATGAAGACACATTTTAATGTAACTGAGGAAATATTTTCCCTTTATATTAGATTTTCAATATAATAAAAATGAAATGATGAGTAAAATGTCTCAGAGTTTTCCTTTAAATTTACTTTCCTTTTTTTCTTCTTTCATATGTGTATGTGTGTATGTTTGCATGTGCATGTTGTAGGCGTAGGCTAGAGTTCAATATAAGGTTTCTTCATCAGTTACTCCCTATCTTATTTATAGAGACAGGGTCTCTTATTGAACTCTGACTTCACCAATTAATTAGACTAGCTGGCCAGTGAGCCCAAGACTTCTTCATTTCTCTACCTTCTCAGCACTAGGATTATAGCTGAGTACCATTGTTTCTGACATTTTTATGTGATTTCTGGGGACTGAATTTAGGTTCTCATGTTTATGCAGCAAATACTTTACTAACTGACTGAGCTGTCTTTCTGGAGCCTACAATTTTATATATTTTAAAGTAATATATGTATTTAACATAAATAAAATATATTCTATTAGAGAACCATTTATTTGTTATTAGTAACAAAACTTGCCACACTTTGAAAGTTCACTATTTACAGATATAAATCACAAAAAGAAACTGCAAATGAAGAGCTAAGTAAATAGAAACACTACTTCATAGGTTGGATTTCAAAAATGTTAGATGCCAATTCTATACAAATTCTGTAGGTCCCATTAAAGTCTAAACAAATTCCTAGTATCCTTCATGCTTTTCTTTTAGAAATTATTGAGATGATTTTAAAATTTGATGTGGGATGTCCTTCTCTATATGTGTTTCTTTTATTGGTCAATGAATAAAGCTGCTTTGGCCTATGCCAGGGCAGAATATAGCCAGGATAAAAGATATATATATATATATATAAAGAGAGAGAGAGTAGGCAGAGTAAAAAAGACATCATGTAGCTGCTGAATGAGAAGGACATGCCGGAACCTTACAGGTAGGCCACAGATTAATAGAAATGGGCTAATTTAAGATGTAAGAGTTAGTTAATAAGAAGCCTGAACTCATAAGCCAAATAGTGTTGTAATTAATATAGTTTCTGTGTGATTATTAGGGCCTGGGAGGCCCAGAATGAAAGAGCAGTCTCAGCTTACAAGGTGGCACCCAACACCAGGCATGGATTTACATAAGACCCAAAAAAGCTTACAAATGAAAAATAGAAAAAAGTGCTTGTAGACTCACAAAAATGGGAGTCAATTGGAGCTTCTTGGTAGCCACATTTTTTTTCAGGTAGGCTGTTTGCTGGTAGTGAGCAGATATAGTGAGCAGATATTCAGCTCCTTTAAGAAAAGGCTTCCAGATTCAGTATTAGCAGCAAAAACCATAATGGCTTTTTTTTTTTTTTTTTTTTTTTTTTTTTTTTTTTTTTTTTTTTTTTTTTTNTTTTTTAAGAGATAGCTTTCTGGTTCATCCTGGTAGCACAAACTCTGGCTCTTATGGGAGGTCTTACACTTACATGGGGTTTGTGAGCCATGTGCCACTAGTTGCTTAATGGTGACATAGACCTGCTGTGTTCCTGGAGCTGGGGTGGTGAGCATGGCTCGTAGAGGCAGTGAATATGCCTCCACCATGTTTGATTGGATGAAGCCAAAAGACAGGGCCACAGAGTTAGTCCTAGCCAACTCCACTCAGAATTTTTAAAAAAGCACTCCTGGTCAGATAATGATTACAAATATGCAATAAAGACAGATTCAAACAAAAATAAACCTCTAAACTAGTCACAGTGTGTTAAAAAAATGTACGTAGGCCTGGGAGAGAGAGAAAAAGAGTATAGACAGTTATAAAAAGAAGCAAATAGTTTTAAAAAATAAAATAAAGTCTTTAAAGAGATAGTAAAGTAATAGAGTACAAACTGTCATAAATTAAAGGAGTAAAAAAAAATAAGCCACATGAAGATGGAATATATACAGAGAGTCTAGATTATGTATGTCATTGTGTTTTCTTTGAATTTTTTTACTGTGAAGAGACATTTGATTCTGCAGGCTGCTAAGTTAAACCAACATATAGATATTTTAAAGGTACCTTTATTCCAAAATTTGAGTTTAAGGATATGTTACTTTGAAAAAGAGATTCTGCTATTGTTTCCACAGAAGATAAGAACCTGTGGATTCTTTCCAGGCTAGTGTGGTTTGATGGACTAAGAGCCCCCAAAAGGTCTCCAGGAATCTTAAAAATACTTTACCCAACAAACAGCAGGAAGCAGTTTGGAGAAAACTGTGCCCAAATTCTCAAAAATGACTGTTTATAAATGTTTGTTTTCATTTAAAGGGAGTTGATTGAAAGTGAGTAATGGTCACAGTCAATTTTTAAAAAACATAAAGTAAAGGAGATATGATATAGAGATGAATGCTTTGCATTGGTGTGAATCTTGGTCTATTGATACAGATTTAAGGTTGATTTTTGTTACACTGTGTATATGTTACACTGTGTGTATGTATATTTAAAGTATTATGTTTATACAGCTCATTAAAATGTAATGTATGATTAAAATTACAGATTATTTAGTAATTTATAATAGTCAAACGTGTAGTCATGTTAGTTAGGTTTTCTAGATATATAGAGATATATTTCAGTTAGATAATCTTCAGTGTTTCAAAGACCTACAGAATATGGAATTTAAAAGTTTTTAAGAACTTTGTCTTTTCTTGACTGTGAGACATGGTTGCTTCTGGTGGCACCAATTACTTCAAGAGGTTGTTGGGCATTGAAGAAACTCATTATGGAATTTGCCTTCAATGTAACAAGGCTAGCCATTTGGGCAAGAAACCTTATCTGGACTGTTTGTTGGTATGCTGCATGGACATTCAGGACCCATAAAAATTTTGACTACTGAGCTTTCAAAAGATGAGATTGTCCTTCAGGGTTCCTGCCTCAATTCATATGGAAAAACAAAGAAATACACGACACTACACACACACACACACACACTCACTCACTCACTCACTCACTCACTCACACACATACACACCCCTTAAAAAGCACAATCCTGAAGAACTTGAATCTTCTCGTTTTTAAATTTGCTTTAAAGCTACATCTACAGAGAGGTGTGTTAATGGGATAGGGGTAGGAACTGATCAGTTAGAACTGAACAATGACATGGTCATATAATTGTGTTCAAATTTTGGACTAAGACAATTCAATAAAAACACCAAAAGTATCAATGCATTCAAATAGCAGTTAAAGCATGAGGCTTCTGGAGGCAATGAGAAAAAAAAAGTGATTTCGAGTATTTGAGGATTACTAAGAAAGACAAAAATACCATTCCCATATAGGAGGAGTATAGGCAGCTGATGGCTGCCGAGAGAGGGAGGGAGGGAAGGAGGAAAGGAGGGAGAGGCACTTTCTTTTGAAGAAGCAGCTGCTAATAAGTTCCTGGTACCTCAGTACTAGCCACATACTCCTATGCTATGGGCAGTACTAACTGGATTCTGAATTTAGGGTTATTAATAACAGAAACCAAGTTAAAAGATGACATGCAGCTCAGTGAGAGATGCAGTGTTGGAGAGAAGTAGTGATGAGTGGGCAAGATCAAAATACCCTGTCTAAATGAGTGGAAAGTCAAAAGAATGAAAATTCTGTTTATCACTTAAAGACCAAAATTCCCTCATTCCATCACAAAATGACTGCATTGAAATTCCTGATTACTCCAGCCAGAATAGGAATCATGAAGTAGACAAACAAACAAAAGAAAAAAAAAAGTGCTGATGAAAATACAGGAAAAAAAGGAACCCTTAATACACTGTTGGTGGGGTGCAAATTAGTACAGTACTGTGGAAATCAGTGTAAGTTTCCTCAAGAAAGTAAAAGAAGAATGGCCATAGGATACAGGTATGCTGCTTACGAGTGTATAACTGAAAGGATCCAAGTCAGGATAAAATGCAGGTGACTGACATCAGTGTTTATCATGGTGCAATACCAAGTCATGAAGTCAGTCGAGGCACCCACCGACAGATGCATGGATACAGACAATAAGGTATGCCCTAAATGGAGCCTTGTGCAACCATAAAACTACAAAATCCTGTCATTTACAGGAAGCTGGAGGTAATCATGCTAAGTAAAACCTGCCGGCCTCGGAAAAGCAAATACCTCACTTTTATGTCATTTGTGAAATTTAGATTTTTAAAGAAGACACATTCAATCAAGTGTTTAGCAACTTCCTTTTATGATTGAAATAAGTCATTGTTCTGAATTTTAAAACTATCAGGATTTTAAAAAAAAGTCATATATCTGAATTATGAATTTCAAAATGGTTATATCTAGAAATTTATTTTTGCAAGATTTATGGATTTAAAATGAATTGATCAGGTTTATTTATTTATTAAAGATTTCTGCCTCCTCCCTGCCACCACCTCCCATTTCCCTCTCCCTCCCCCAACCAACTCCCCCTCCCTCGTCAGCCCAAAGAGCAGTCAGGGTTCCCTGTCCTGTGGGAAGTCTAAGGACCTCCCACTTCCTTCCAGGTCTAGTTAGGTGAGCATCCATACTGCCTAGGCTGATCAGTTTTTTTTTTTTTTTTCAAAAGCTGCTGTGATAAATACAGAAGAGCTGAACTGGGAGTCTTCAGAGTGGAAAGGTCATGGCTCCCAAGAGTCAACTACAGAGCCTCAAGCCAAAGCAACTGAGAAAAATGTTCATTTGTTTTACAAGATTTTTCCTTAAATTTCTTTGAAACATAAAGGACACTTTATTTTTGTTTACCATTTTTCTTTAGAGAAGTCTAATTAATAATTTTCAGTGTCTCATGTACCCCAAGGATGACCTTGAACTTCCTTTTATATAATTTAATTTTGAAAAGTTCATATGTGCATATAATACATTATGAACACAGGCATACACAACCATCTCCTCTTATCTCCCTCCCATTCCTTCAGCCCTGCCTCCTTCTTCTCTTCCAGTCTCCCTCCAACTTGTGTATCTTAGTTTTCTGTTCAGGTCTTTTGCAGGGAGCCATAGCCGCTCTGTGTTTATGGTTCCACTGCCTCTGTCATAAGACTCCTACCATCCTCCACACTTACAGCCTCTACACTCCATTTTCTGTGATAGTCCTTCGAGCATGGAAGGAGCGGTATAAATGTCCTGTTGAGGCATATAGAGAAATCATTTTTTTCCCTTGATTTTCAGAGCGTGGCAAAAGACTTTTTAAACTTATTCTCATTTCTGCTGTTAAGTTCCTTAATTATTGTTTTTATCATTATCTTTAGATATCATTATCTGAATCAAACAAATGGTAATATAGTTGGGTAGCATGGACAATAAAATGTTAACGACGGTCTCTTATTACTATCATTATCTGTTCTTATTCCTTTGATGTTTGCTACACATGCTTATGAAGAATCAGAGTGAACAAGCAAGGACGTTTACTCTAAGAAAGCCATTTAAATTTTTTATTGACTGAAAAGTAATTTACTAAGTTTTTTTTGATTATTATTACTTAAAATTTATCGAATCCGAACACATTTCATAATGAGACAGTGTAGCGCGCACCATGGCGCTGTCAAGTCAGGGGCACGGGGCCTGGGCGCCATTTGCTGTTCCACGTCAAACTTGACAGCTTGTGCGCAGCTTGACAGACAACTTGTGCGCATGCGCGCACACAGCGCATGCGCGCGAGAACCCCACCCAATGCGGGGAGTATTTCGATCTGGCCAATCATAATTTAAGCACGATCACTCCATTCTGGCCTGAGCCATTGGGTTGATGACGCGTCAGGGCTTTGTCTGGCACCGTATATATTCTTCTGCGTCATGGGGACGGGGTCTTTTGCCTCTTTACAACCTCAAGTGTAAGTGCTCCAATAAAGTGTGTTCTGAGAAGAATCCTGTTGCAGTCGTCTCTTCTGCTGGCGGTGCGGTGTGCTACAAGACAGAAAAAGTATAAAAGTGCTTTTACTCACATTGCTACAGATTTTTATTATCTTTTGTTTGCACTTGTTGTATTTCTAATATTATTTGACTCTTAATTTCTTAGACTTCTGTTCATAACAAATCTCAACATTCTAAATATTCCGTTTTTCTGTTGCTGGTTGCTATTTGATGCAAATGCATACTGTCCAGAAATCTTGTCATTTTGTAGAAGCCCCAATTCCCCTATCAGAAACTTTTCCCTATCTCTGAAGCCATAGGCTTCATAGAGATGCTAACATCTTCATCCAAAAATTTTGAAGTGGCAGTTGCTTCTTTTGGTAGTTCTCAAGCTCCTAATCTTGAGGATACAAAGGGTACCCGAAGGGCTGTGCGTTAAGTTCCTACTGAAATCCTTGGAATGTGTATCACTACACTTTCCTCTTAGGATACACAAAACCTTCTTTCTGCATCTTCATTTTCTTCTGAAGCCAAGTTGGACAATTCCTCTTACATTTGACATTTATTCTGGATTTTTCAAGAAAAACTGATGAAACCATCTTTTCTCCAACTTCTTAGATATGGAGCTTTGCCGGATCTGAGTTTCCCTTTTTTTCTCTTGCTCTTCCTCAAGTTTATTATCTTAAAATTGAGACAAAAACAAAACAAAGATCTATGAAAGTGACCTAGAGGAATGAAACCCAAATCACATATTTAACCTCAAGGCTGATTGTATCTCCAAGTTTTAATTCATTTAAAGACATCTTTCTGACTTTCCAGAACTCTTACCTCCTCTAAAACTATTTCTCCAAAATTCACATCATATAGAAATGAACACACACACACACACACACACACAAGCTTGATGGTTTTAGTGTAATCTTTTTTCAATTGTCAATATATTATTGAATTATTATGATATTAGAATATCTCAGTGAAAGGAAATTGCCTTTGAACCTAGATGTATATAAAATCTTACTATTATAGTTGAGTCTGGGAGTCTTGAGGGTGTCATTGTGATGTCCAGGGTCTTGGGTTCCAGAATAAAAAATTGGACTAAACACACATACCAGTCAGTTGATTAAAAACAGAACACTTCTAATGAAGGCCCGGGCCAGAGCTGGTAAAATACCAATGGTCCTAGGCCAAAGGGGTTATGGTGTTTCATGTGCCATTGTGGAGTGCTGGTCTTTTGCGTTTACATACTATATGATTTTTCTGCATGTGTCCTGTCTCTTACAGATTCTCATTGGTGGAGAGGGATTTCTAGTCTTTCTCTGCCATCTGTCTGATTTCACATGCTAACCTTTAGAAAAACTGTGCATGTGGGTATGTGTGTAGAGTATGTGTTTGGGTGTGAGTTTTGTGCATGCGTGCTTATAGGTACACATGCATTTGCATGGGTACATGTGGAGGCTGGAGGTTGAAATTAGGAATCCTCCATCCTCATTATCTCCCTTGTTTCTCTGAGGCAGGGTTGTCATAATGAACCTAGAGCCAACAGGTTGGGCAGACTGGCTAAGCAGTAAACTCCAGGATTAACTTTTTCTCCTGTCGCATTACTGGTGTGCATAGTTAGCCTGTTTTGATGTGATTGCTAGTGCTCTGAATTCAGGCCTTTCTGTTTGTGCTTACAGGAGATTTTACTGGGTGAGTCGCCTCACTAGTTCTCATGATGTCAATCTCAACATCTCATTCTCACCTTTCTAAAACCTTCTTCTGCTTTATAGTTTTCTAAAATTCATAAGCATAGGCGATTGTTTTTAGTTTTATGGTCTTCATATAGTTTTAATGGATGAGGCTAGGACCTTACTTGTTTACTCTCTCGCCTGTGATTTATCAGAGCCAGGGTTTTTCTTCTAATGGGAACAAGCCAAAGTGGGTCTGTTTATGTAGGCATACTTGAGCCTTGTCTATTTGCAAAAAGAAATCAGCAAAAATGGAATCAAGTAATGCTTTTCTAGCCAGAGACAGTGATGACCCGAGCCTTCTTTCCCATCTTATCTCTGGAGAGCATCCAAATCCATTATATCCCATTTCGCTCATGGGACTCAGAGATGTGGAAGCAGTCAGTAGATGGAGATAAATGGGTTGTGGTGGGAAAATAATGAAATTAGTTGTCGATATTAACGTTTTCCTCTAAAGTTCCAGTAACTTGTTAGAAATGCAGGACTGGAATCTGGAAGAGAAGTGAGGAATAGATTTAAAAGTCATTGGCAGTGACATGTTTAGTCCCATGGGGAGGGCAGTTGTGTGGTAAATGAGGAGCGATGTGCACTTGAGGACAGCATGACTAGGATTTGATCCATTCAGCTCTATCACCTTTCCCTGACAGACCATGTACAAATGAGCTACAATATCCATGATCCCCAGTTCTCTAGCCTCTCAGATGGCTTATGTTATCTCTAAGTTCCTTTGTAGGTTGAGAATTCTGATTCTGTCTCAAGACATTCTTAAAAAGTAAGAGGCAGGGATAAAATATAGATAACCTGTAAGTACAGAGTGGAATTGAGACTTGAGACTAATTTCAAAGCGGAGAGCAACTTAAGAATGTGCATATTTGAATGAGATTATTTGTTCTTGATTAACACATGAACTTTTTTCTTTCCCACCTGATGGGTATTAAGAAGCAATTTCCATTAAAATTTCCTCTTAACAAGGTAAAATGCAGTACTCCAAGGAGATTACAATAACTGGGACTAATGATGGCTTAAGCATCAAAAATTAGTGTAAAACGAGTGAATTTTAGGGATGCTATTTCTATAATAAAATAGCAACTGATTACAACCTGAATGTGGCGTGAGAGAATCAAAGTCAATTGGTTCCAAGACTGCCTATCTGTGAGATGCTGTAATTGGAGATGCAGAAGAAGAGCAAATGGAAATTAATGATTTCTAAGCACATGGGTGTCTTTATGAAGGGTCAAAACACTTTAGAGGCATAAAATTGATCCTTATTATGTTTTTAAGAGGCCAGCTAAGAGAAAAGACACTACTTTTGGTTAGTTTTGGACAGCCAGTGTTTATAAGAGTCACATGGCAGTCAAATGTTATCATTAAAAGCGTGTTGCTATCCAAGGCCATGCATTTAACACCCCAAGTACTACCACCGGTCATGGTTCCACATTAAGTTGTTTATTTGTGCTTGTTCAGTGGTCTTGCCTACAAAATGGGAATAAAAAAGGGCTTATGGTGGTTGTTAGGATTAAGTAATATATATATATATACATATATATATATATAATTTTTCTAATGTTATCTGCTGTATAATAATTTTGTCACTGTACCATAAACAGCATACAGTAAGGGTACATGCAGAGAGGAAGACATTTTTCTTCATACTCCTCTTCGGGATCCCATTCGGTGTGATTTGGGAGGACAGGATTTGAGAAGATCATATGGCATACTTAGTGATGATTCCATGGATTCATTATCAATACAGAAGGACTTGTTTTTTTTTAATACAAATATGTTTATGCATTTCATTGACAAGAGATAACAAACAAATACCATCTTTTTCTTTGCTCCTTAATGTGTGTTTTTAATGTCCTCAATAATTGGGGCAGGAAGTCAGTCTGTCTATCATGTATCTCTTTGCGTGAATGATAGCAATTAACAACAAAAGGTTCAGTTTGTACAAGACACACAACTGATAATATTAGAACAACATTACTTCATAATTTATTTCTTGCCAATTCTTTTACTTTCTTTTTCTTTTCTTTGGCGCTGGGATTAAACTCAGCTCCCAGTGCATACTAAGCATGTGTTATATCATAAACTATACCTCCAGCTTATTCTACTTTTAAATAAATCTTCTACCCTCCATAACTTTCTCCTTTCCTAGTTTGTTAATTTTTGCTGTGTGTGTGTGTATGCATGTGCATCTGTAGTCTATCTGTCTTACTGTCTGTCATCTGTCTGTCTGTCTGTCTGTCTGTCTGTGTGCAGGAGTGTTCTTATGCATGTAGAGACTGGAGTTCTATGTCAGGCATTTTTCATAATTGCTCCCCACCTTACCTTTTGAAACAAGGTCTCTCAATGAACCCGGGACAAGGATCCTTCTTTCTCCGCTTTGTTAAGACTGGGATTACAGACATGTGCTGCATGGGCTGGGGATATAATTCTGGTTCTCCCAGTTTGGTTGGCAAGCAATCTACAGACTAAGCAAATTTCCCAATCTCTAATTTAAGCTTTCTTGATCCTTTAATCCAGTATCTTGCTTAAAGCATTCTAATAGTGTCTCTTGTTGAGATCATCTGCAGGTCTACTCAGCACCCTGCCGTTATATGTCCTCTTTTAATCTGTGCTCGTTTGTATGTTTCTTCAAAATTCCAGCTATACCCTTTAGTGTGGTATAAATCATCAGGATGATTGAAAGTGCTTTACTGAAAGGGACCACAGCTTCTCCTTCTGTTATATACCCCTAGGCTGTCAGTCATAATGCTTAGAAATATTTATTGAGAACACAGTGATGCTAGTAACAATACTTTCACACAACTAAGATCCCAGCAAGAGAGCCAAGAGATTTCTGGGCAGCAGGCTGAGAAACAAATGTGTGTGTATGTATATGTATGTATTTATAGATATATGAGTTTTATCTTTGTAATGAGGGCAATTTCATCACAAAAAAATCTAGTTTTTCTTAAGACTTTTCACTCATGTAGACATTTTATGTCTTTAAGCACTTCCAATGTCTTTTAAAGTATATTCTTATATAATTTGTATCCCTTTCTCTCTAAGAAAGATGACCCTAACTGAAAGGTGAAAGAATGCTACAATTTATATAATAGTATTATATTTTCTTTCTAATATTCTCCAATTATGGAAAGCCTTAAGACTGGCTCAGTTAGCTAACTATGCCATGTACTGTAATTTTAAAAATGAATTCATTTTACCATTTTATCTTCCTGCATTATATCATCATCAAATTTTCAACAGTGTATGTGACCAGCATATGAAAATCTAAAACAAATTGTACATTCTTTAGCTAGTATGGAGCATATGTAAGTTATAATTGTAATTTGATATATGCATATATTAATTTAATGTGGAAAACACATTGGGGGATATTTATTAGAGAAATCAATTATTTTATTTAAATTTTTTTCTTCAAAACAAAGGGATGTTTCTCCAGAACAGGAGAGAAAATTGCATAAGCTGTGAGATGTAAACTGAAGAGAGTCTCCCAGGAAACACTGGTTCATCATGGACAGAGTCATTCTCTTCACTTCAGACAAATAACATGGCCGGATGTCAGGCACAGTCACCTTTGAAATATTCACAAACTCTGTGGCATTTAAGACAACAGAAACATTGCCATATGTAGACATATGCAGGTTTATAATAGATTCAGACTAAAATACATCACAGAGATACAACCAATACCTTTTAGAAAGTATTTATTTTTAAAAGATAATTTTGAAGTGGAACCAGCCTGGTCACCCATTACCAGATGGGTGTTATTTATTTAATTTGGAGGACGATGAATGAGCAAAAGCCAGATCAAGAAAGGCAGTTATGGAATACCTTCTCTTACATGTGTAAGCTAGACAAAACATCTGCAGAGCATGGACGTAAAAGGGCATTGAATGAGGGATGAAAGTGTTTTAAAGTTCTGGGGATGCAGACAACAATTGAAGGTCACAAATATTACATGTCTTCTCTCAAGAAGAACCTAGATTTAAACATTTATATGCATACACATGCATATGTGCACATAGGTCTATACATGGCATGAAAGCAGAGAAGCATTACTGGGGGGAGGAAAGGAGTCAATAGAAGGGTGCAAGGGAAGATAATGAGTGGTGAATATGAAAAAAATTGCAACAGTATTTATCATTTCATCATACAGATATGAAAATAAAATGCTGAAACCTATTATTTTGTCTGGTAATTAATAAAAGTGATCCTAAGGAAGAAAAAGAAATCTCTGAAGTTTATTAAACATATTTATCTGAGAGTCCTCACTGATATTAATGTTATTATCTATGGATTATGGTGTATAAGAGTCAAGAGAATAAAATATCAAAAGAAGAAAATCGCCATACATAGTGGCACATGTCTGACGTAAAATAAGTCCAATCTTTTCTCTAAGCCTATCAGGAGTTAGTGGCAATTAATTATAATACGAAGGCTAATATGTAACCAAGGTTAATGGTCCCAGGATGTTGTACAGTTTGTGCTTTCATAGCAAGCACCTTCACTGTAGGTACTGTGTTAAGGTAACAATCAGATAATCAGTGTACTTCAAATAAATGAGGGCTCATTTGCCTCGACGTGACTGGAGCAGCTTCTTTCATTGGTTTCACCTTGTTGCTCTTAAGCGTCATTACTTTCTGTCCTTTGTTCAGATGAGCAAGGCACAAAGCCTAACATCACGGGGAAGATTTGTGCACTTCCCAATTACAGCTCATTTGGAGGAAGTGTGTGCTAGTTTGCGAAGACCACTGGCAGTCTGAAGCAGGATATTGGAACACAGAGAGACGATTATGGAACCGGAACATTTTTATGAACTGCTAGGGTAATTTTTTTTTATCTATTTATAGAAGCATTTTTAAAAACATTCAAATTTTTATGCAGCAGCTCAGTGAGAAAATTTAATGCTTTATATATAAAAAAGCAAGGTGCACTTCAGGTCTGAGGTCAGTTTAACTTCTTTTTAAAATTTATTTATTAAAGATTTCTGCCTCCTCTCCTCCACCAACTCCCATATCCCTCTCCCTCCCCCAATCAAGTCCCCCTCCTTCATCAGCCCCAAGAGCAGTCCGGGTTCCCTGCCGATAACATAGACACAGTCAAGTTAATAAAAGGAAAATAATCTTTTTCCTTTCTTGTTGGTGCATTGTATATAATTAAAACAAAATAAAGGCCAACAAGTAACACAAGGGTTGGTGAGAATTAAAATAGCAAAGATAATAGTAAATACCTGCTATCCTAGACACTGTTCCTAACCCTCATACAGTGTTGTTGCAGGGAAGGGCGATTGTTGGTTCCTGACCGCTCTCTGCTTGTTCGTCCCAGCTGCCCAGAAACAAAATAACCATACAGAAACTGTATTAATCAAATCACTCCTTAGCCCATTACCTCTAGTTTCTTATTGGCTAACTCTTACATATTAATTTAATCCATTTCTATTAATTTGTGTATCGCCACATGGCAGTGGCTTACCAGCCAAGTTTTGGCATATTTGACTCTGGCTGCAGCTCCATGGCATCTCTCTAACCGTGCCTTCCTCCTCTCATGCAATAGGCCAAGTCAGTTCTTTATTCATTAGACAATAAAAGCAACACATAAACATTAGGACCTCCCACACCATTTTCCTTTTCTGTTTAAACAAAAAGGAAAACTTTAATTTTAAACATACTAAAATTACATACAATAAACCAATTATCAAGCAAGAATTACAGTTACAATATTTATATCTACTTTATCTTTTATCATAACTAAGGAAAACTATAACTACAAATTCGTTAACTCCATCAAAGACTCTAGAAGGATATATTACCTAAGTAAACAGGAAGTACATTGTAAGCAACTTTGAAAACTCTAGAATTGACAGAGACGTCTCACTGCCTGGATAGTCCCTCAAAGTTGTTCTGTATCATAGAGGCATCCATCTTCAGCCTACAGGCCCATAACATCCAGCAGACTTTTCCATGAAGCAGAAAATTTCAAAGACAGTTTCACCTATATTGGTAGTTTGTCAGTCACTTTCTTCACATCCTAAAGAATGCCTGGCAGACTGTTTCATGTAACAGGAACCCTGAAGAACCATCTCACCTTTAGGCAAGTTCAGCAGTCATTTCTCTGTGGGTCCTGTATGTCCAGATAGACAGTCCAAGCAAAAGCAGTTTCTTGCCCAAATGGCTAACAAACTCCACAAGGAGACTTTTCAATGCCCATCTTCCTCTTGAAGTAACTGGTGCTGCCAGGAGCAGACATGTCTCTGTCATGAAAAGTTCTAATTCCTTAAAACGTTTTGAATGGCATATTCTGAAGATCTCTGAAAGAGTTGAGGAATACCTATCTAACTGAAATATATATATATCTGAAATATATTAAATATATCTATATATAATATATATCTATATATAATATATTATCTTAGATATATAGATATATAGAAACATAAGATATATTATATTGGATATATAGAAATACAAGATATACATTATATTATCATATCATATTATATCAACACATTAACATATTATAATAATCATATATTATATATTGACATATTATTATATATTATATATATAGAAAATATATAATAATGATATGTAATTTCATATATATAAAACTTAACTAACTTGACTACACTCTTGACTATTATAGATGATTATCTATTAGCCTACATTTCTTAATTATACATTACATTTTAAATGACGTGCACAAACACAATACCTTAATCAAGAGCACAAATATACATATAACAAAATTGACCTTAAATTTGTATCAATAAACCAAGATCCATACCAATGCAAATCTCTATAGCATATTCCCCTTTAAATGTAAAGAAACATTTGCAAACAATATTTGGGAATATGGGCACAGTTTTCCCAAACTGCTTCCTTCTGTTTATTAGGTGAAGTATATTCTTTGTGGGGGTGTTCACAGCAACCTTTGGGGGGGGATCTTGTTCCATCAAACTATTTGGTTTGGAAGCAATTAACAGATTCTCACCTTCTGTGGAAACAAAATAAAAACCTCTTTTCCAAAGAAACATATTCTTAGACTCAAATTTTAAAGTCAAGATACCTTTATGTTGGTTTAGCTTCACAGCCTATACTCCACGTTGGGCGCCAATTTGTTGCAGGGGGCCCAATTGTTGGTTTCTGGCTGTTCTTGCTTGTTCGTCCCAACCACCCAGAACTAAAATAACTACACAGAAACTGTATTAATTCAATCACTTCTTAGCCAATTAGCTCTAGGTCCTTATTGGCTAACTCTTACATACTAATTTAACTCATTTATATTAATCTGTGTATCACCACATGGCAGTAGCTTACTGGCAAAGTTTTTGCATATCTGACTCTGGCTGTGGCTCCATGGCATCTCTCTGACCCTGCCTTCCTCCTTTCATGCTATAGGCCAAGTCAGTTCTTTATTCATTAACCAATAAAAGCAACACATAGACAGAAGGACCTCCCATGCTGCAGTGTAAAGTCTGGCAAATAAGTCCTAGCCACTGATCCAGCATACAGAGTTAGCATATGGATACCATTCTCAGCAGGTGCGGTGATTTGAGAAATGAAAAAGGAAAAGGTTGTCTTAAGTGTCAGGAGCCCTTCCTGATATCTACTGTTCCATATTGCTACTATATAGAAATATCTGAATTTTTTTCATGACCAAAGAAAAATGAGGGGGAAATTTTTGCAAAGTTTGTTGGTCAAATATGTTTTGGAATTACATTAATTCAATACAATAAACAAATAAGCATACACTATTCATCCTCCAGAAGCCAGTTCAGGTTCTGAATGGATGGCTGCCTACAAAACCCACTCATCCTGAACCAGAAAAACAAAGATAGATCTTGATGAAATTTACCTCTAAAATAGAAGTGTCAAAAATCTACATTTCTATTTTAGCAGTTCTCAAAAGCAATGCCTTTAAGCTACCAATCTAAGCTGGGCAATGGTGGCGCACGCCTTTAATCCCAGCACTAGGGAGGCAGAGGCAGGTGGATCTCTGTGAGTTTGAGACCAGCCTGGTCTACAGAGCTAGTTCCAGGACAGGCTCCAAAGCCACAGAGAAACCCTGTCTCGAAAAAAACACCAAAAAAAAAAAAAAAAAAAAAGCTACCAATCTATATTTCCCTTTGAGGTCTGAATTGTTTTAAGGATTTGGATGATTTTCAGTGTAAATGTCTGGTTGAGAACTGTTGTGACTTCCACATGCAAAGGAAGCTGAGGTTAGGGTGGAATGTGCAAGATTCTATGAGTTGTACGCTTCAGTAACATGGGAAACAAAAACCTGTAGGATTACTATGAGAATCACACTTGGTAATGGTTTTGCAGCTTTTAGAAAGACTCAAATGTACTTTTTAAAAAACAAGCTTTATTTATATGATTGTTTATTTTTGTTTAACTTAGAGAGCCTTTTTTCCCCCAGACTTCAAGGCATGAGGTCACTTACCTCTCAGGTAACATTGACTTAACTACTTTCCATGGATTGTCTGGTGAAATGTTTAGCATGTGTGATGATTCTCTGGGGATAGGGCTAATGACTACAGTTCCTTTCAGCCTTTATTTCCTGCTCCTTCCATTCTCAGTTTCTTCCTTTTATGCCGCTTCTCACTTCTGAGCCTCTGTAATTTGTAAAATAATGTGATAATGTAAGGTTCCTACCTCTTTGCTGCCAGATGTACCACTAAGTGTAACTGTCACGAGTGAACTGTGACTCACAAACAACTTAGATTTTTATTAGGTAGTGCCACCTTTGGCATTTCCTTACATGTTTCTGATTGCAAGAAAGTTTTATTGACTGTCTTGTCTATTGGGCTCTCAGTGATGTCACTTTCAACCTCTCATGTTGCTATGGCTCTTCATGTTTTCTTTTATTTTTTTCCCTTCTATATACCAAATAGCTATTTAGTTCTTAATTCTCTGTTTGGTTCATGGATAGGTTATTTATCTATACCATATTTAATATCTACTTTTACTATTAAGTTATCAAATATGCTACTTTGCTAAACAAAATCTGCTTTGTCATCAAGTAAAAATTTTGTAAGTCTCTCTCCTTATAAAATGTTGATATAATTATTTTTAGTTTTACTTAATTTTTTTATAATTTTATGCATCATCTCCACCCTTTCATATTCACTGATCTTTACTTCTACAGTTCTTGACCTCCTCTTATATAATTATTAGCTATATGTGTAGTTTTATGTATATATGTATAAAATGAACTAATTCAATTAGTACATGTGTTTATGCCCGACCATTTGGAATTGCACATTCTGTTAGGGAGCTCATCCCTGGAGAAAACTGGTTCTGTTTCCCTCATCAGTCATTGAGAACTTGTAGCTCTTCTTCTAGGGGCAGGACCTTGTGAACATTTTCTCCATGTTCATAGTCATTGTGCAAATCTATTGCGAACAGTCATATTGTTGAAGCCAGTATCATTGCTGCTGTGTCTATAGGACACCACCTTTCAACACAAATCCTGGTCCTCTGGCTCTTGCAATCTTTCTAGCCCCCTTCTGTGATGTTCTCTGAGACTTAGTTGTAGTAATGTATTTATTTCAATGGATGCACCACAGTCATGAATTCTCAGAAATCTGACCAGTTGTAGATCTCTGCAGTAGCCTGTCTGTTGAAAAAAAAAAAAGAATAAGAAGTTTCTACACTAATCTAAGTGTATAAAGAAAGATGAGTATTTTAAATCAGTTAGAAGCTATACTGATTTAGGAAAGTAGCAATTTTGCTAATATTAGCATAATTTTTCTTTTTATTGTACAATGTTAACTAACTATATAATTACTTATCTATTGTGAAATGATAACTAGTTATTAGTTTTACTTTTCTTTTACCTTTCATTATAGTTCTTAAGAATAAATAGCAAATTATTTGGCATATAAATCTCAAACTTCAATGGGCATAAGCATAGTCTAGTGTTCGTTGAGCTGCGATTTCTGCCAGAGATTTTGATTCAGTTGCATAGCAATGAAACTTTTGTCTTTAATTCTTTTTAATCTTTATGTTCTTTCCCTCCCTCTCCCCACAACTCTGCATATGTGTGTGCTTTGTGTTGTGTGTTGTGTGTTTAAGCGTGCATATGAGGAGGCTAGAGGAAGACTTGGGGTCCCCTCTACCACTCTCTCATTGCATTGAGACAGGGTTTCTCACTGACATGGAAACTCACTGTATTGACTAGGCTGGCTATCCAGTGAGCTCATGGTATCTACTTGTTTCTGTTTTAAAAGGATTGGGTTACAGGCTCACCAGGACAAGCTTGTTTTTCTTTTTTTAAATGTTGGTTCTAAGGATTCAATTTTAGGTTCTTGTTACCTTCTTACCCACTAAGCTCCCTCCTCAGCAGCAATATAACTTTCAAGGATTACCTGGGATGATTTCAACAGGTACTCGTGTAGGAGTATCTATTTGTTTGCTTGCTTCTATCTTCTGGTAAAATATTCAGTAAGTTTAGGGTCAAGAGAATGAGCCTTACTCTATTGTAGGTCTGGGGTGCTTTCTCTGTTAGCTTTCAGGCAGGCAAACAGCAGAAACACTGCCCTGATGATGATAATTAACTAAAGATAATCAATTAGAATCACCCAGCAGAAAGAGATGTGTTATACGTCACAGAAAAGCAGCCACCTGCTTTTGTTTTTTCCTTTCACCTTCAGTGGATGTTGGCACTTGAGTTTGTTTTGACTGTCTTGGCTATAAAAGTAAACAAACTGCAGGAAACAGAATTAGAGCTTAAGCAGCCATTTGCCTGTTGACTGGGCTGTTTGGGATCGATGCTTTCTTTTTGCTTAGCTCATATATGAGAACTTACAGGTGACAGAAGAGAAGAATTGGGTGAAATTAACTAAAGAGACAGCAAATGGGGAAGCTCATGACTTTGAGCTTCAGCCCTTCTCAGGCAGTGGTAAAACAACTAACTATTCATACCAGTCCTACCAGAACGTAGATGTTTTGTGTACAGTATTGAAGTGATGGAAGAGAAAGGAGGAAAAATTTAGTAAGACACAATTAATGTTGTTTTGAAATCTTCAGTAGTGTCTACAAGATAAAGCCATGCTCAGCTGGATATGAATTTTCTGACCTTGGCGAGGAACATGGCTTTTTTTTTTTTTTTAAAGATAAGCTCTTTCTTTTGGGATGGGTAATCCAGTGAGATTGAGAGATTGAGCAACACTATTAGAAGTGAGCCTGAAGGATCATGACACAAGGTGGACTGGAGGCCTGGGGAACACATTAGTGAGCCTGCCTGCTCAAAGGGAATAGTCTCTGTCACTGTGAAGAACAGCTGTGGACTGAACACGTGGACCAGAATACATACATGTAGCACGATGAACAAAAATCCAGAGACAGAAATTGGGGTTCAACGAAAGGTCAGAAAAGCAAAACACCCAGCTACAGACTCTTATCTCTACCTCAGTCCGAAATGACGATCCTGCCTCCAGGAATCTCAGAATGAGATGGTGTTTTAGAGCTGTCTCCTCCCATTTTACATTCCTCTTTAGGGCTGTGATTAAAGGCATGCACCGCTCAGTTTCTATGGTAAACTAGTGTGGCTACTGGGATTAAAGGTGTGTGCCACCACTGCCTGGTTTGTAAGGCTGACCAGGCAGGGGTGCTGTTTTACTCTCTGATCTTCAGGCAAGCTTTATTTATTAAAATACAAATGAAATCTCACTATACACACACAGACACAGACAGACACATGCACATGGACACACACACAAGAACACACATGGACACACACTCATATACATACAACGTAGGCATATATGCATAGACACATAATCATACACACATAGACACACCCACAGGCACATACACAGACACACACAGAGACACACACACACATAACACTATCATGCTATGCCCTTAGAGAACATAACTCATTATTTTTCTTAAAAAGGATGTCTGTGTAGGGGGTGGAGAGATGGTTCAGTGGTACAAAGCACTTGCTGGTTGTCCAGAGGACTGATGTTGGGTTCTTAGGTTCCCATCAGGAAGCTCACACCCACCTATAGCTTCAGCTCCAAGTGATCTTTCATCTCTACAAGGCCACTTGACACATGTGGCACATGCATACATAGACACAAGCACAGGAAGGTTAAAAAATATTTAAAAAGCATATCCTTTTAGAATGTACATTTTAACAAAATATCCACTTATTTGACTTAGTGTATTCCTCCATCCAACTAAGTGCTAAGACTGGCTTAGTGCTAAGGCTCTTCAACTTGGACATGCATGAAGATCCTTGAGGGCTTGCTAGGTAAAACACACACTGTAAACTTGATCTCTTGGGCTTCTGGTTAAGTACATCGGGATCCATCTGGTAACATTTTTTAACAAGTCTTGAGTACTATAGTTGAATCAAGAAACATGCTTTTCGTGTATGATTGTGTTCTAGGAGACACTGACCAATGTCTTGGACCACTTCTGGTTAGAATGGGGACACCCTAGTAACACTTCATGAAAGAGAACATAGATGCCATTGTGTAAGAACATTTTCCACAGCTAGGGTTCACTCAACTAGTTATTTATATAATTCAATAATACTGAGTTTAAGAGCCATTGGATTAGTGGCATTTGGAGACAGACAACGTGGAAGATGTGATTGTCTCTTAACAGTAGCAGGTACAAATAGATAGCTGGGAGTTTAGCTTCATGTGAGAAGAGTAGTTAAGAAGGATTTGTGGGAGACATTTTATAAAAGAAATAACTTCACACTATTAACTGGCCACTCATTTCCCATCTTACTCTCTATCTTAAAAACTTATGTGATTCAAATGATCCCTTTGAAATCAATGGTAGCTGTGCTCTACATGGGAAATGGAGTGAAAAGGAATAGCTATGTTAATTCTAACTTGACCAAGGCTGCTTATTCCTTTTAATTAAATTTCAGGCAAAAAAGTGGGTATATTAGATACCTTTGAATGGATGGCAAAAATGATATGAAGAACTGATTCTGCAGGAAAACACAGGTAATGGCAGGTTAAATGTAGTAGCTTACCTAATTAACAAGTCTTCCCTGTAAGGCTATAGATACACAGGTATTTAGACACTCCTAGTCAGCAGTCTCACACTCTTTCTGCCTAAGGCATAAAGAGAAATAAGCTTTTCTATTGGTGTCTGCCATATTCACCGCAGTCAAATAATTCTATTAACTCTAAGTAAGGGTGGTAAAATATTATTAAAGGTTAGAAATCTGACAGGCATTAATTCTTTCTGAGACTAGAGAAAATACTCAGCTGCTTTAAGTTATAACAGGTGCGCAAAGGAAGGCACGCGTGTGTTACACAGGCCATGTCAAAAAGGCCTCAGCACTAATGATGAAGCTGAGTGAACACTAAATGACATTCGTGGAACCTTACACAAGTACTCAGCTGCTGAACAGCTTAGTGCTTAGCAGGATCAACCACATTCAAACATTTGATAACCATCTCCTAACATCTTTCAAAAGGCACAATGAGTCATATGAACATTGATCTTTAGTCTGCTATTCTTCATCCCTTAAGGGAAGGCTGCCTGCTAGGAGACTAGCTGCTGATTCCCAAGGGGTCCAATGACCTGGGACAGAAGTGCGAAGGTGGTGCAATGGTGAAACTCTGACCAGCTGTTTCAAACAAGTGGCCGTGGATAGCCTGAGCCGTTTCTATCTATTCAGTTTCAATAGTCCGCATGAACAATTTTACAATCAAATTTATTTCCTTAAGTTTCTAATAGTGGTTACATGAATTGCCAGTTCGTTCCCTTACCTCATTCTCCTTCTGTTCCCCAACTTTCCCATGGGTAACCCTTATCTATTTGATTTATAGTTTTAATATTAAAAGCATAAGCGGTATTGCAAGCAACAAAGGAAGCTTTCTAACTAAGCACACCTACAGGCAGAATAGTGTGCCTAGTTGGCAGCATTTGTGGTTACAGCTTCAAGCAAAGTGAAAGAGTTTTGTTTTTAGTGATTAACATTTTACCTCTGGTCAAATATAAATTCTCACAATTAATTCATCAGCCAAAGTTGAATCAATTCATTCTTCATTCTTTACTACTCTATCTCCTATCGGGATAAACCAGGTTTTCTCCTATCATCCTGTAAACTAAATAACTTAAAAACTCGCTCTTAATAGTTGACACTGCTTATCTCTTATTCTCATGTCCCCTTCCTCTCAGCTTTCTACAGTGTTGATTCCTACAGTATTGGAACAGCTATAGAAATGAGGGCATCGTGGGTTTCTATGATTCTCTTTCATTCCCTGTTCTAAGACTGTTCCCATTAACTCTTGATTTCATCTACTGGTGGCATTTCTCCTAAACTTTTGTGCTTAAAATCATTATCTCCAAAGCAGATGTGCCGATTTGTAATGTCATGAATTAATGTGACTCTTTTCAGGCTAGTCACAAAGTGCAATGGAAAGGTGACACCCTGTTCCTGAGAAGCCTGAATTCATGGTCACACTTCAAGTATCAAAGGTTTTAGGAGCTAAACCAGGTTTACTGTATATATTTAACAACACACCCTCTTGTTCACCAAGAGGAAAGTCATCAGAGGGAAGTTTTCATCCCTAGCTCTACAAAAGTGAAACTAGAGGCAGCCAGCTATAATTTGTATAAAGGAAGCAAGAAGAACAGGTAGCACATAGACTTCTGGGGTCATGCCCAGAATTATAAAACAAACTATCCATCAGTCTGTCCAAAAATAGGTTAAATTTGCCTTGCCACAAGGAGAACTTGGTCATGCTGTTCACAGACCTTGTCCCCTGAAGAAATCACATAGCAGCTACCAAGGTAGAATTCTTGTAGAAGAAAGGACAAAGTCTCACGTGAGACCTCTACCTTGTTTATACTATTTTTCCTCTTTACCCATAACTACCTGTTATAAATCTTTTGTAAATGCCCAATGATATCAGTGGAATTTTGAATACTATTAATAACACATACATTAATATATCATCATCTTTATTGGTAATTTCTTCAAAATGTATACCTTATTTCTGTGTGCTATGGTTTCCACAGTTAGTAGATACTTTAAAATTCTTTCTTTCTTTCTTTCTTTCTTTCTTTCTTTCTTTCTTTCTTTCTTTCTTTTCTTTCTGTTTTTGGTTTTCTTTGAGACAGAGCTTCTCTGTGTAAGAGCTTCAGCTGCCCTGGAACTAGCTCTGTAGACGAGACTGGCCTTGAACTCCCAGATATCTGCCTACTTCTGCCTCCTGAGTGATGGGATTAAAGGTATGTGCCACCACTGCCCAGTTTATTTCTTCTTTAAAAGTGTCTGCTAAAAAAGTGTATTAAAATTTCAGTATGTAAAAATATTATGACCACCTGCTTTGAGTACATCGTACTTAGAACCAGAGTTCAAAACCAAGGCCATTCCCTTGGTCCCCAGAGTAGCTCCTCTTGGAAGAGCACAGGAACACAGTTAAAAACTAGTAGAATGTATTTTTAGCTATCATTGAGTGTCTCAACTTTGCAAAACCAAATACCTTCAGAATGGATTTATGGCTATTAATCTAATTTCATTTAAAATTAAGGTAAAAAAATCTAAAATTATCAGAGCTTCCTTATGATACAATACAATATGAAAAAGGCAGTAAGTTAGTTGGTTCTCTTGTCTAATGTTTCAAAGTGATTAATTTAATACTTGGGTGTTTGAAGCTATGCTGTTTAACAATAAAACAGATAACTGTGTAAAAACTGATAAAATATGACACAAGCTTGTTGTTTTCTTTTTCCATTGATTGAGTAGATATATAAATAAACCCTGAATTTTAGAAACAGAGAGCATTTGTGAGCCATTAAGGACAAGCCAACCATGTTGCTTTCCTATGACACAGCTTGCTGTATAGGAATGGTCATGTCCACATCCTTTAGATGAACAAGTTTTCTGAATGCTATCAACTTCAGTCTTTAGTCACAGGCATTACTGAGGTTTTGCCAAGTATGAAGAGAAGGGCAGATACTTTCTGTTGTCATTGAACACATGAAGCTTGTGCTGATGCCTGATCAGTATCTAGGAGAATGTGTTAGCATACTATTGTGAAATCAAGAGACCGTGACTTGTTCAAATGTAGAATGGTGTCAGGTATAGTGCGATTCCTGAAATTAGGGACCATGTTTTCCCTAATTTTTAAACACAAGTATGGACTTGGTATTTAAAAATAGCTAGATATTTATTCTGATGACATAGACGGATACCTTCAACAGATCAATACAGAGATGTTGGTATGCCTTGGAAAGCATATGTATTGATTGTCAGTCTATAGCTTTGATTATAACTGAGTTAAAATTACTCCAAATATTGGATGTGACTGTCTTCATGTGTCTTTCAGCATATATTTATATGAGAAATGGCTGTGAGATTTGATTAGTGGGTAAAATAATTCAGTGGGTCCTTCAGAGAGCTAGAATATATCCCGAACAGTTTTTGCATAATTAATATTAATTTACTTCTTAGTTTTCCTCCACTATATATTTTAAAACATTTTTTAAAATATAGTGGTAACTATTATAAAATCTAAGACCTGAAATAGGAACAATGATAATAACACAATGGTACAATCTAACTTTGAAAACTGTTTAACCTTTGTTTTAAGCTTTCTTTCCATTATTTTCAGCATAAATGTTTTGCTTCCTAATAAAAAAGAAATTGGTATACATAGCAACTCATCTTAAAGCCTAACAATATTAGGCAAATATTTTTTTCATATCATTTGATATGTAACTGTAATCTTACTTTAAAGTTTATATTTAATGTGTGTCTTGTGTGTGGATGTAGGTGTGTGCATGCCTTTGCATGTGTGTAGCTGTCATAGGATAATGGTCCTCTTTTTCTGCCCTGTTTGAGATAGGTTCTCTTGTTATTTCCCTCTATGGAGAGCAAACCAACTTGCCTCTGAAATTTTCTGGGAATTCTTCTGTCTACATAATCTATTTTGCTGCAGATGTGCTAGAGTTACAAATATGTGTGCTACTATGTCCAACCTTACACATGCTTACACAAGTTCTAGGCATCTGAACTCAGGCCATGATGCTCACACGGAAGGTGAGCCATCCCCTAGCCTGCAGTGATTGTTTTGAAATCTTTATAGAGTAATCCATTCTAATGAATGTACTTTATGAAATTTTCTATTCAATATTTAAGGTTCCTTCAAATCTTTATTTCTACAATTAAAACTATTTTAATTATTGTATACTTTCAAGATTGTTGCTTTTTTTCCCTTTTCATATGTATAATTTTAAAAAGAATCTATATGGAATATGAGAATAAATCATAGGAGTTTTTTGAATACCAAAAAATATTGAGCTTGAGATATGGTTGGGTAGTTAAAGGTCCTTGCTTCTTCTTCTTCTTCTTTTTTAAATTTATTTATTTATTAAAGATTTCTGTCTCTTCCCCACCGCCGCCTCCCCTTTCCCTCCCCCTCCCCCAACTAAGTCCCCCTCCCTCGTCAGCCCAAAGAGCAATCAGGGTTCCCTGCCCTGTGGGAAGTCCAAGGACCACCCACCTCCATCCAGGTCTAGTAAGGTGAGCATCTATGAAACTGCCTAGGCTCCCACGAAACCAATAGGTACAGTAGGATCAAAAACCCATTGCCATTGTTCTTGAGGTCTCAGTAGTCCTCATTGTCCACTATGTTCAGCGAGACCGGTTTTAACCCGGGCTTTTTCAGACCCAGGCCAGCTGGCCTTGGTGAGTTCCCAATAGAACATCCCCATTGTCTCCGTGTATGGGTGCACCCCTCGCGGTCCTGAGTTCCTTGCTCGTGCTCTCTCTCCTTCTGCTCCTGATTTGGACTTTTAAAAGATGGAATTTTTAAGAGTGGCTCAAACCTACAGGGAAGTTACGAGAAAGGAAAATACCCATCTCGTGTGTCCTGACCCTCTCCTGCCTAGAGCTTCTCTTGCTATTAGCATTCCCAGGAGTGATCAGCCTACATTGTAACTTGTTTAGTTAGGTGTCTTATGGTTGTGACCAAATACCTGAGTACAGCAAGTAACAGTGTGGATAAGTTTTTTTTTTTTTTTTTTTTTTTGACCTTGTCACAGACTAGAGCCATCTGGGAAGAGTGAACCTCTATTGAGAAAATGCCTTCATCAATCTGGCCTGTAGCCAAGCCCATGGGAATTTTTATGAATGACAACTGGTGTGGAAGGGCCCAGGCCACTGTAGGCAGTGCCATGCCTGGACAAGTGGTCCTGAGGTTTATAAGGAAGCAAACCAAGCAACTCCTATGCAGCAAGCAGTAAGCAATACCAACTTCATACCACTGCTTCAGCTCTTCCCTAGACCTTCCTCTGTGATGGACTGTGACCTACAGGGTAACATAAACTCCTTCCTTCCTGAGTTGGTCTTCCAACTTTTAGCACAACAATAGAAACCAAATGAGAACCCCACCCGAAGTGTGTGGGGGGAGACTTTTTTGACTCAGGATTATGGCTCATAGGACTGTGCAACATGGCAGCCAAAGTATGGCAACAGGAGTGCTTTGGTCCATGGCACTGAGTAGGAAAAGCAAGAAGAAGGAAAAAGAAGGCCAGTATTGCGATGGCTTTCTGGTTTTTCTGTTTTTATTCAATTTGACACTCTAACCCACAGAAGCATGGAAAATACATTTGAGGGGCTTCATTCTTCAGTTGAGCCTGGGAAAGACCCTTAAATACATGCTCAGAAGTCTGCCTCCTATGTGATTCCAAATTCATAATTCTTACCCAGAAACTATGAATTTCACTCTTATAGTGTCATTTATTCTATGGATTTAAACCATGAGAAAAAATTTGGCTAATATTACCCACTGAGACAGTGGGGCTGATCTAGTGGGAGCTCACAAAGGCCAGCTGGATTGTGACTGAAAACAATGGGATAAAACCAGACTCTCTGAACATGGCGGACAATGAGGACTGATGAGAAGCCAAGGTCAATGGCAAGGGGTTTTGATCCTACTTCATGTTCTGGCTTTGTGGGAGCTTAGCCAGTTTGGATGTTCACCTTCTTAGGCATGGACAGAGGGGGGAGGATCTTGGACTTTCCACAGGGCAGGGAACCCTGACTGCCCTTTGGACTGGAGAGGGAGGGGGAGAGGAGTGGGAGGAGGGAGAGAAGGGTGGGAGGAGGGAGGGAAATGGGAGGCTGGGAGGAGGCAGAAACTTTTTTTTCCTTTTCTCAATAAAAAAAAAGTAAAAAAATCAAAAGACAATAAAAGTTTTTTCTGATAAAAATATTGTAGTACAATAAATAATATTTTTACTGCTCTAAACATTGTTGTCTCTTAATTTCTCCTGATTTTAATATACTAATACTTCCATCTTATTTCTAGAGAAATGCTTGTTTTCACTCTAGTTATGAAGATAACTTTTGCCCTTAAAGAATATTATAGAAATTTACGAAAGGAGTTTAAAAACTGGCCTTAATGCTAACATTTTGACACATTTAATTCACATCTATATTTTTTCCTGAAAGATACATTAATTTATGAAAGTATGATGGTGGAGGAGGAGATAAAGAGGATCAGATTTTGTTATTTATCTCCTCTCTCTAATGAAGCCTCTGCTACACTTAAATTCCAGGTGCTTCCCGGTTTTTGTTTTCACTAACATTAGGTCACGTTGAGTGATACCTTCATGTTTCACTTTTGTATCTATCGTTCTACCACATCAAATTAATTTTTCTGTGATACTAAGAATCTCAACTCGTTCTTTTAAAACAGTGTTTGTGTATGTGTCTGGGTGAGTGTATGTTGTGTTCCTGTTTGTGCCAAATGAATGCATGCGCCCATGGAGGCCAGAAGAGTGTGACAGAGCCCCTGAAGCTTGAGTTCCAGGCAGTTGTGAATTGACAATCATGGGTGCTGGACTTTTGGAAGAAAAGTGCACTGACCTAATAGCTAAACCCTCTCTCTAGTGCAACAATTATTCTTAATAGTCTAATTTGTGTATGTATTTTGATTATGTGGCCACTAGCCTATTGTTTGACAATGAGTTTCTATTATTTTATATAAAATATCAATATTGCTGCTTCCTATACATTAGTGCATCAAAATGTATGGTGGATTACTTCCAGAATGTAGATTCTCCCAAGTAAAATTAGAGGTCAGATGTTATGAACCTTATTTTTTCTGACATTTTTAAGATTAGTTAATTCATGGTAATAAACTTGTGTTAGCAACATAAGAATGGTATATTTTCCATTCTTTCTAAAGGGTTAAATGTATTTTTAAATTTTACTTAATTGTTTCTGGAAAAATAAAAAAAGAAAACAAGAGAAAATATAAATCAAAACAGTGTTGAAAATCAGTATCTTTTTTGTTTTATACCTCAATTTTACATAATCCTTTGAATGTCTTCTCTGAAGCAGCAAACTGTGAGATTTCTATGTTAAAGCAAATATTAGTCAGTCAGGAATTTTTTAACTTTTATAAACCAGATGTGGTCATGTGGTCTGAGATTGTTTTCTAGTTTTTTTTTTTTTTTCATTTGTTCGGTATAATTGCTGGGAAAACTGAATGAGTTGATGAGTTGGGGAACTTGAGTGGATCAATTAACTTAACAAATATTTATTGTGCCCCGTATGGTGATAAGGAGACGAGCAAGACAAGAGTCTCATCTTCAGAGATAGGGAATGCAATGGCAAACGTGCTCCTGTCCAGGGAGCAGGGACAGACACCACTGGTGGGTCTGGCTTTGAAAGATCTGAGTTTTGCTTAATACCAGAGGAGGGAAGGCAAGGTGGAACGTCCAGTGTTGATTTTGAGATAAAAGAAGAGAATACAGACATTAAGGGATGGCGTTATCTCTGATGCTGTCAAGAAAAGCAGTTTGCATCACTGACTTTATGAAATTAATTGTTGTTAACTTGAGATCCTTTTCTGGAAAGCGCAATTAGTCGATAGTTGTATACTTAATGGCACAAAAATGAAAGAAAGTGTTTTGGGGGGGTAGTTATGTTTTTAAATATGTACATAATGTACGCGTGGTCATTAGAACATTACTAAAAGATGAAGAAAGACAGGAAAATAAATTCCGGCAGAACTGCTCTGCTTCATATGGATGTGCATGGTTTTGAAATCTTTCTAAGCATATGCTTCTTTAGAAAAGCAAATCGTTGGGACCATACTCCTCATACTAGGTCACCTTGCCCTAATACATGGGGAGGGGCTTATTCTTACTGCAGCTTAATTTACCATGTTTGTTGGTACTCATGGGAGACCTGCCCTTTACTAGACAGCAGAGGTCAGACTAGAGCAGGGGGTTTATTCCCAACTGGGAAGTCTATATCACGCTGCCTGCATGTTCATTAAGTTTTAGATTTGTGATGAAATTATAACAAGTTTGAGAGGAGAGCAAAATACTTTTGTGCTGTTGAATTTCTCCCCTGAAAGACAATTATATGAAAATATGTCAGTATTTTACCAAATTATCCAATTCATATAATTTATATATTTACACAATTTTTAATAGACTAACAAATTTTTAAAATTTGTATTTAATTTTCTTCATGCACAGTGAATTTCTTGATAATAATAAACTTCATGATTTCAGTTGCATCTCATTATTAAATAAGAACATCCAGAGTTTTCTACTTATAAACTAATGCTTTTTATTCTCAAAAAATTCACAGAATAAGTTTGATAAAACATGTCTTTCCTTTTTACTAAATTACTACTCACATAAAAATCTTAAACTAACCCCTTAGAATCTCAATTAAGAATTAAGACAGATTCTTTAATTTTTCTGATACACTACATTTTATTGTTATATATTAATTTCTGGGTCAAACATCTCCTTTTTAGAAAGCGTGCTACACAATAAACAAAAGTTAGTCATGTGGCAGAAGTAGACAGACCATCTGTCTGGCCAGAGTCATAGATTATCTTGGAGTCAGAGTTATTTGACTTCAACAGCTTCATAGTCTGATATGCGATGAAATCCTTCTGGCCTGAAAACAAAACAGAACTAATAAAGGAGTGCGCTAGAGAGCAGGCAGAAGTAGTTAGCAGCATCACCGATCACAGACACAATGTTTAACCAAGTGGGGAAGCTTATCTAGTGGTGAAAGTCATGAAAAAGCAAGTGAAAATGAACGCCTACTCCTGCTTTACGTGGATTTTTTTTTGTTATTTAGTTTAGGCAGCACTGTACAAAATAACTTAAATAACACTGTAGGGAACATTTTGCTAGTGCTGTTTCTTTATTGCTCAGATTCTGAAATACACAAGTCTGGAATCACCCCTTATTTAATTACAAACAAATGAACAGAAGGTGGAAAGAATTTTTTTCTGATCTGTATTAATTTGCTTGTTGTTAGAACATTCCCCGCTGACCTGTTTCCCACTCTCATGAAGGGCAGGATAAATTACACATAATCTGTCCCCCATTCTTTCAGAATTCCTGTCAAACAGCCCTGTAGGAGTGAAGAGACTCTTCGAGCCTCAGGCTTCTATTTTAAAGGACCAATAGAAAAGAATGGAAAGATCTGAGCATTTTCTCATTTAAATGATCCATAAAAGAGGAAGCTCTTCCTCAAGTCTCGATTAAAAACACTGGTTATTTTGTTCCCATCGGCTGTGGGGCTGATGGGGAGCATTGACCCCAGGCTTCCTTCCGCCCATGATCTGCACACATGTCACTTTCCCATTCCTGTAGGAAGCACTTGCCATATTATATAAAACTATGACAAAGGTTTTATAGTTACCATTTTTTAAAAAGACACTCTATACATATTCATGAGGTTTGGAGAACTCTTATATCTCAGTTTTCCTGCAATTCATATAAAAACTGCAGCACGAATGCTTATTTATCTGGAAGTATAATCGATTAAGAAAGATGTAAATCCTTTTAATGGAAGGAAGACTGATGATTGTATTTTTGTCATTCTTCTATTTTCTTCCATAAATATCTTTGACAGAGTGCATGACAATTTATTTCTACTAGAAATAAGTTACTCTCTGGGCAAATATTTATTTGTAAATTTGCTTAAACCAGGATGATTGTTTATACAGTTTTGAATACTTGTCATACCATTAAACAAACGTGTCTTCAAATATATACAAAATTAGATTAATTATTGGAGCTCAAAAATGAAACGTCAGTCCTCACATTAAACTATTCCAAGGAGGCAGACTTGTCGGTGCATCCAATTTAGGGCTTAGTGTTCTAAGGAACAGAGGTGAAGGCTCTATGCAGGTACCAGTTTGTTATCTCCATGTTCAGTGAGTTGTGTAGGTGTTGTATACAGCAATGGAACCTTGCTGACAGCTTGTGAAGCAGCCTGGGTTGTTTGGGGGTTCCTGGGAGGCTCCTTCAGCCAACAACTTAATTGAATGTAACCCAATCCAGGTACTGGAAACTTCATTTGGTGGCAACCAATGGCCTTGTTGGGACTCTCTCTCCCCATTATTTGGTGATTTCATTTAGATCACATTTCTTTATGTATATTTTTAGAAAATTTCTACTATAGTAGCTTTACATATTACCACTCAATTGTCCCTTTATTTTGCTCTCTCTATCTACCATAGAGAGACTTGTTCAACCTGTTCATTGCTACTCTATAATAACCAGATATGGGAAAGAACCTAGATGTACTTCAGCAGAAGAGTGGGTAAAGAAAATGTGGTGCATTTACACAATGTAGTATTATCAGTCATTAAAGAAATAACATCATGAAATTAGCAGGCAAATGGGTAGAGCTAGGAAAAAAATCCCAAGTGAGGTATCACAGATCCAGAAAGACAAATATTACTATGTATTGCTTTTATGTGGATATTACCTATTAAATAAATGATGACTAAACTGCAATGAATAAAATCACAGAAGGTAGGTGTTGAGCAAGGGACTCGAGGGAATAGGTAGACCTCATTAGGAGAGGGAAATAGAACCACAGATACAAACCCACCCTTCACAGGGGTGACTGGAATGGGATGATTAAATGGAGAAGGGAAGGGAAGAAGGGATTGAGAGCTGGAACACAGGAAGAGACAGATATCATAACCTTTTAACCATCAAATCATTTAAGAAATGGAGGGTACTTTTTCAAATGTACATAAGTATAGGATAATTGATATTTCAATATGAATTGCCTATAATTGAATAAGACATAAATCAGTATTTTGTAGCTATAAATCTCGAATTCATTTATTTAATTAATTTTAATTCATTTATTATTGAAAATAAAGGTATTTTTCATACAACATATTCTGATCTTTCCCATCCACCTTCTCCCAGATCCCTCCCATCTTTCAACTCTAAGCTTTCTTTCTTTCTCAAGAAAAAAGTAAGATGAGCAAACTAACAAATGAAAAATAAAAAGAAAAAAACTAAGAACAAATACTAAAAATGCATATATATATACACACACATGAATTGACACATACACACAAACTCAAAATAAGAAACCATAATATACAAGCAAACTGTCAGTGATGTTAAAAAAAAATCCTACATTAAGCAATATGAGACAAAACAATCTCCAAAAATGCCTTGGAGTTTTGTGTGTGTGTGTGTGTGTGTGTGTGTGTGTGTGTGTGTGTGTTGCATCTACTTCTGTGTGTGGTTTGTATACCCAGTGAAATTTCACTGTAGAAACTTTTTTTTCCTTTGTAAGCAGTTGTTAACTGGATAATGCTTCAGATTTAGGGATGACAGATCCTGTTCTATTCCCCTCTTAGTGCTGGACCTGTGCTTACACTGGACCAGTGCAGGCCCTATACACATTGCCACATTTTCTGTGAGTTCATATGCATGTCATCTTGTGTCTGGAAGACACTGGTTCCTTGGAGTCATCCATCCCCTCTGGCTCCTTACAGTTTTTCTGCCTTCTCCTGTGCATACTTCCTTGAGCCCTGAGAGGGAGACTTGGATGGAGACATTCTATTTAGAACCGAGTGCTCCAGATCTTTAACTCTACATGATTCTCAGTTGTGGGTCTCTGTATTAGTTCCCTTCTTCCCTCAGAGGGAAGGTCCTCTGAGAAATTAGTAATTTTGGGATCTTTGTCATTTTTACTATGTTTGTTTTACAAATAGCTGTTAATATATGAATCATTGCAAAGTAAATTAGTATTTCTTCCTCATACGCTTGAAAAATATCCCCCTTTTTAAAAACTGAACTATCTACAGCAGTTTCAAACTTAGGAGCCAATCATCGTGCCTTCTTGTTTTCTGATTACTATTTAGCACCAAAGAAAGGTTGTAATTATTTACTATTAGTCAAAATTCTTCCAAATTTTAAACTGTATCAGATTTTCATACAAGTATAAATTTTTATAGATTTATACTAGATACATCTTTAAAATTTTTAACACAAATATACACATCTTATTTACCTGTTGAATAATATTGCTCTAGTGATAATCAGAGATAAAAATGTGATGAACCTTGCATAAGAATGTTTCGCAACTTTTATAAAATTGTAGTTTAGCACCTGTCTTAGTTACTTTTTTATTGCTGTGAAAAAAACATCATGACTAAGACAACTTACCAAAGAAAACACTTAATTTGGCTTACGGTCCATGACTCTGGTGTGAAATAGAATAGCTGAGAGTTAACATCCACAGCCATGAGTAAGAGATGGAGGCTGGAAATGGTACGAATCATTTGAAACCTCAAAGCCAGCTCCCAGTGACATATCTTCTTCAATAAGGCCATGCTTTCTAATCCTTCCCAAACGTTCGTCCAAGTGGAAGCTAAATATTCAAATACATAATCATAAGGGGGCTGTGCTAATTCAAATTCCACAGCACCCTTTGGTCATTTGTGCATATAACTGGTTCCATTTACCCAGGCAAATGCCTCCAGTGCTATGGAAGACTGCCGCACAGTCCTCAGTTCAACTTTAGGGCTCCTCCATCCCAGGACTTACCTTTCTCATGAAAGATGTTCACAGTCATTTTTCCTTTTCTCCTCCTCTGTGGTGTAAATTTCTTTTTCTTTAGTACACTTCTTATGCAAGATTCCAAAAAGGAGCATTGTTCCTAGATAAACGGAGGCATTCTGGTTTTCCTCGTGTTACTCCTGAGTCACGTATGAAGTGGAAGTTGTGGTGACCTTAAGTAGTAAATACACGCATTTATGAATGAAAGGGTCCAAACTATTCTCCATCCTCCCAATTTATTAAGCAAAATTCAAACTATTAAAAAAGGCTGAATTGCCCTAAAGTCTCCACTCTCCTACCCAAGGGACTGTAGCACAGTTAGAATGATCTAAGTTGATCTGAAGTCTCCACCTCTACCCAGGGGACTGTAGCACCGCCAGCATGAGTCTCATTCTTGTGCCTGTCACAGCAGGTCGGATTGCAGGGCTTTCTAAGAACTGTCTCTCAGGAGAACCCAGTTTACAGGAGAGCAATGAAAGTAAAACAGTTGTAAAGAGTTCAGGATAAGGGGAAAGTCACAAATTTAGTTAAACTAAACAGTAATAAGAGTTTTGTCTATTTGATTAAAAAATTTAAGTGTTTGTAATACTAGACTCTCACAGGGAGATTTATATAAAAAAAAAGCTTAGGATCAAAACCATGAAAGCAGCTGGGAACATGGTACACACCTGCAATCAGTGGACTTGTGGGGCAGAGGCAGGAGAGCCACTGGCAGGTGGGGGCCATATGCTCTACATAGTGAGTGATAGGCAAACCAGGGTGACTGGCAGGACGTTGTCTCAAGACCCAAACCAGAAAGACATGAATGTTATGTGGATATTTTCTGATGTCTTGTATGTGAATTTAGTAAAGAGAAAATGAAGAAAGAGCATTTTGTCATTTTTATTGTTAGTAACCCCACTCAATAAATGACATGCCCACCATTACTTTAATCAAATACTGTGTCTAATATGATTATATGAACAGGTTGTAATGTGTGCACATGTGCATGCACGTGCGCGCACACACACATAGGGAGAGAGAGAGACAGAGACAGAGAGAAGGGAGACAGGGATGAGACAATGCTTAAGTTTATATTAGGAGCCTGGAAAAGAGAGTGAGTAGATATTCTAAGAAAATAAAATGATATAATTGCAATGTATTTAGCAGCTGCATAAATACCAATCAATACCAAGTGAAGAAGTACCTATATACATATGTGACTTAGTGTGTGAATTGTAACATGTACAGAGAAATAATAATTTTAAGCAATATAAAAAGTACAGAGTTCTTATCATTATAATAGAACACAAGTTGTTTAGTTAGCAGAATCTTTCAATAGATCGATAGTAGATATGCCACTCACTATAATTTCATGTGAAACCAAAGATATCAACTCAGGAAATAGAATATTAACTGTGACCCATTTCATTTTTTGGGAGATAGATTTCTACACTGAACACTTTAGATTCTGTACATTTGAAAACTCGAACTTTGTTGCTACACTTAAGATAAGGATTCTAAAGGTTTAGTTTCCACGTGATCAATTAGACACTGTTAATATAAAAATATGGATTTTTTTGCTTTAACCTGTGTTAGACATTCATTAAAAAAAATACATGCACATGTCATTATGCACATTGTGCATGCCTGTGTGTGTGTATGTGTGAGTGTAGGCTGCTGATTACAGTGCACGTGTGGAGGTCAGAGGACAATTTTCATTGTCTGTCTTGTTCGAGACCGCATCTCTTGTTATTTGCTATCATGTACAGCAGTCTAACTAGCCTCTGAGCTGCTGGGTATCCTCCTGTCTCTGCCTGTCTATTTGCCACAGGGACAGTGGGATTAAAAGTGCATGGTACTGTGTTCTGCTTCAGTGATCCGGGGTCCAGCATCTGGTCATTACGCTTGTGTGTCATGACTCACTGAACCACATCCCCAGGCCTTCTAAAATTTTGACCAGACGGCTGCTGACACCTTTGCATGCTTATAATGCTAATGTGTGACCAGAACTTATTTTCAGGTTAAGTATTCCTTCAGCCAACAATTAAAAATAGCTTCATTAATATGTAAAACAAAGTCATTTTTCTTGTGATTTTCTCTATTGCTTTTAAACACAGATTTCTCCCTCCCTGAGTTCACAAAATATTCATCTGCACTTTCTTCTAAATTTTAAATAGTTTGAGTTTTCATGCATAACTCTTTAGTAAGCTGGAAGATACTTAGAAATATCTGTGACTTGGGTATCGACGCAGCTGTGAAATGTATAGATGGTTGTCCTTACCTAGAACTGATCACTGTGTTTGGGTTGTAACAAGTACGAAGTATTTTCTGAATTCAGCTGTCTCCTTTCACACAACCAACTAGAGAATATTAAAGGCCAGAGTCACAGGAGTCCAAGCATCAGTGTATGAGTGGCCAAATTCCTGATTTCAGTGCAGCCTCCAAAGGGTATCAAACAGCAGACCAAAAAGCCAAAATTGAGTGGTGGACCAACAGAGCCTTTAAGGAAAACATCCATGAACGGTGAGTTGAAGTTAATGAAACGAACAAGAAGGAAGTACCTTTCCAGAAAAAAAGTAAAGTACCTAAGAGAAAATTGTATATGCAGGCACTTCTGAGAAATGTAGCCAGTTGCTGGCGTGACTGACATGGTAGTCTGGGCAATGGAGAGGCTTCTCAGCCAGACAATGAACCATCTAGAAAGGCAGACTGAGTATTCGGACTGACAATTCTCAGGCAGAATAGCATCAGACTAAATACAGATTTATTTATTTTCAGTGATGCCTGTGATTGACCTCATTGTGCACGTGCAAATACTTGTGACCTAATCTTAACACCCAAAGCATTGCAGGCAACTTAAATGTTAGTGGACTTATATTTACTAATGTTCAAAATATGTAAGGTTGAAAATCATGCCTGACTCTCCTTGTTGATATTTGTACTTACATAATGACTTGTTTACTTAAATATTTGGAGAGCTCTATGTTCCAGATTCTTGGAACAGCCCTTATGGTACTGTGCCGTAAAAAAAAAAAAAAAAAATCTTTGCTCTTAGATAGAAAACTAATGAAAGGGGCCCAAATCTTTTTGATGTACTAACATACATTATTGATTCTTTACGTATTTATTAGGAGAGTTTAGAGAATTGCAAAGCTTTTTGAAATTGTAGCAATTTCTCATGGCATTCTTTTGATACATCTGTATACTTTATGTCTCATAATTTTTTCTCAATCACAGGTAGAATGAAAACTTCACCTTTAGTTCTTTTTGCTTGCTAATATTTTGCCTACTTAGATATTTACTTCAGAATCACACATGATTCATTGTTCTTTTTTTTTGAATCTTTAGAGAGAACAAAATGAATAATTCCTTCATTAAATTATTAAACTTCTTGGGCTCTGGGGGATATTACTGATAAAATAATTCCAATATGTAGGAAGGCGCTGTTGATACAAAATTAAGATGAATATCAAAGGGTGCTCCAGGGTACCCCGGAAAGAAAAAGGCTTAGAGACTAAAGGAAGAGATCTTGGAAAGAAAAACAAACAAACAAACAAACAAACAAACAAACAGGAACTGCAGTGTGACAGGGAAGTAACAGGACGAGGCATTCTAGGAATACAGTGGAGTCACCGCTGAAACCTGAACTTGCTCCCTTCCACCCGTTCTCTTTAGGAGAGGAACGGCGTGAGCACATGGACCTAAACGGGCTGCAGCAGAGGCCAGCGACATTAAGGATCAGCTCTGAAAGAGTCTGACATAGGGGAAGAGAAAGCAATTTCATTTCTCGTTTCTTGGCTTAATGACAGCTTAGACAACCGGGGTCTTAGGCTAGGATCTCTGATCTCTGTGACCACCAGGACACTTGGTAGAATTTTTGCTCGTGCACATTTCCAGAAAGTGACTTCTGGATGTCTTGCTGTTGGAATCTGGGGGAGGGGTGTGTTTGGATCCTAGACTAGTATAATCTGCTAGTGTGGCGGTATAGGTTTGTAAGATACAGCTTTTGTCATATTGAAGGTCATACTAGTCTAGTGTTCTACTGAGTGGCAGAGGTGGCCCCAAGTATTTGGGAGTAGTCTACTGGTTTTATATTTATGATATTTGTATTTATCTTCAGCAGAGAAACTGTTCTACTGATTTCCTCTTTGTAAATATTGTCTTCTTTTCTAGTTATGTATCAGGGTAATACTGGCTTCACTGAGTGAGTCTGTAGTGTTCCTTTTCTATATATTTTATGGAATAGTTTGAGGAACTCTGGTGTTAACTCTTGAAAAGTCTGGAGAATTCAGCAATGAATTCACTTAATTCTGTTTTTTTTTTTTGTGGAGAATTTTTGTTTTATCATTTTATCACACTGAATGTTACAGATCTACATGTGTAGAGCTTTTTTTATTATTTAAACGAGGTCATATGTGGCCTAGAAATTTATCCAGTTCCTCTAGATATTCTACTTTGGAAGAATATAGGATTTCTAAGTATTCCTGAATTATTTTCAGGATTTTGTTGGAATCTCCCCCTTTTAACTCCTGTTTTGTCAGTTTGAGTCTTCTCTTTCTTTGGCTAGTTTGAGAAGAGGTTTGCTGAACTTAATAATTTTCTTGAAACACCAGTACCTCATTTGTAACATGAGGTTGGGCTCCATTCTGTAACATGAGGGGCTGCTTGTTGGGATTTCTGTCCCACCCGGTACCCCACAGCCAGCAAGGTCCCAAAGAAAATCACACAGGTCTGGTTGACCCGCCTATACTTCCTGCCTGGCCAATCAGCATTTATTTAAAACATGATTGACAGAATACAGACAATTCTCCCACACCACTCATTTGTTTTCCTAGTTTTCAGTGCATCAATTTATTCTCTGATATTTATTATTTCTTTCTATTTACTGCCTTCTTGTTTGGCATATTATTTTTCTAAGATCTTGAGGCACATTATTAAGTTACTTATTTGAGATTTATAGATTTATATAAAAGATATTATTTTGTGTATGTGTGTATTCCTTTTTATGTATATATTACATATACAGTATTATTGTTATAAAATCTACCTTTTATGTATATATTACATATATACATATATGCAATATATTGATGAGATTCACACAGTATTATTCTTATAAAATCTATCTTTTTATGTAATATAATATTTACTTTATGAGTTGGAAGCCTCAATATGAATTAGAAGCCTCAAAGTTCAGTGAAATATATATATTATATGCATATATGTAATATATTGGTGAATTGTTCCTTTATTGTTATTGCTATTAGTCAAAGAAAGTTCTTTTTACTAATTTTGCTTTGAAGACTACTTTTAAAAATATCACAATTTCATTTTCTAAATAATGTTTTCATTAATTCTTTGACTGTTCCATTCAATGTAGTTTGATCACATTAATTGCCCCTCCTCCAATTCCTTCCAGATAGACTCCCACCCACCTACTCATGCTACATCAGATCCTCCTCTCTTGTTTAGAGCCAGAACATCCTATTGGTGTTGTTCAACTCCTCTAGGGTGTGATCCCTATGTGGAACTGATGCATTGCTTCCAGAAAATGCTGGGGTTTTTTTGTACTTTCCACTTCTTGTATCTCTTAGAACCTCCCTATCTTCCTTTCCTCTAGGATTTCTGTGATCTGGGAGGGGGTTGTAATAAAGATTTTCAATTTAAGGCTCAGAATTCTTGTAGTGTCTTATTTTCTGCACCTTGGCTATTTGTGGGTCTCTGTTTTAATCACCATCTACTGATGATGACGATGAGGCTTTTTAGATGAGGGCTGAGAGATGCTTTCATTCATTTATGGATATAGAATTAAGTCCTTAGGTGTTTTAAATATTATGTACATTTAATAATAGGTTATTTCCTAGTACCTTTAGTATATCCAGTCACAGGTTCTCTGTCCCTGATTTCCGTAGTGGCTGTACAAATTTACACTCTTGCCTGCAGTGAAAGAGTCTTCCCCTTATTCCACATCTTTGCTAGCATGTTATCAATCTTAGCCATTCTGACAGGTGTAAGGTGAAATCTTAAAGTAGTTTTGATTTGCATTTACCTAATGACGAAGAATGTTGAACATCTCTTTAAGTGTTTCTCAGCCATTTGAGTTTCCTCTATTGAGAATTCTCTGTTTACATCTGTACCCCATTTTTAAATGGGTTATTGACTTTCTTGATATCTAGTTTTTTATTTATTTCATATATTATTCCTCTATTGGTTGTGTAGTTGATAAAAATCATTTTCCATTCTGTAGGCTGCCATTTTCTTCAAATGACAGTGTCGTGCAGAAGCTTCTCAGTTTCATTGGCCCCATTTATTAGTTGTGATCTAAGTACCTGTGCTAATGGTGCTCTTTTCAGAAAGTCTTTCCCACCTCAGTTTTGATGAAGAATCCAGAAATCCACACAGGAAAAAACGACAGCATTTTTAACAAATGGTGCTGCTCAATCTGTATGTCTGCATGTAGAAGACTGTAAATAAATCCATATTTCTCTGCACAGAACTCAACAGCAAATGGATCAAAGACCTCAACATAAAACCAAATACACTGAACCTGACTGAAGAGAAAGTGAAGAACAGCCTTGAATAGATTGGCATGATCTGCATTTCTAAATCAGCGTTAAGAGCATTAATATTCATGAGGGTTATTAAAAGGGGTTTACTACTTTGTGTAAATTTTTTGTGGTTGGCTGGGTTATTGTTTGTTCTTTTCTTTTTCTTCTATCCATTTTACATGTTTTCTGACTTACTGTGCTTCACATGAAAAATTCTTTCTTTGTTCTTTGTTCTCATATTCCTCTCAAGAGATATCTTGAGCTCTCATAATTGAGACTTGTTTTTCTTTTTTTGTGTTAAATGTTCTTTTGAACATCCTCTGTAATATTAGTTTGGTAATCACGAGTTACTGTAGTTTGTGCTTTAAATGTTTTTTTATTTCTGTGTCAACTTTAAAAGACAACTCTACTGAAGATAGCAATCTGGGTTGACAGTTATTTACCTTCAGGGATTCAAAAGCCAAGCGTTAGTTTCTGCTTTCCGGGCTGTTCTGTTGAGAGGTCGGATGATATTTTGATATATTTGCCTTTGCTAGTGAGAAGGCACTTTCCTCTAAGAGCTTTAAATGTTCTTTGTTTTATAGTTTTGACATTTTGACTATAAGGGGTGGAGGAGTTCTTTTCTGGTTATATCTATTTGGGGTTCTAAATGACTCTTGCACTTGTATGTACATTTCTTTTCCTAGATAAAGTGATTATTTTGCTATGTTTTAATGGTTTTTATGCATTTAGTTTCTAATCTCAGTTTTTTCTTATTACATGGATTCATAATTTTTGCCCCTTTGACCATATCCCAAAGTTGTTATAAGTGATAGTCTTGTCTGCTTTTTATCTTTTGTCTCTTTCTCTCTTTCCTCCCTCCCTCCCTCTCTCCCTCCCTTCTCCCTCCTCCCTCCTTTCCTCCCTCCTTCCTTTCTTCCTTCCCTCCTTCTCTCCTCTCTCTCTCTCTCTCTCTCTCTCTCTCTCTCTCTCTCTTTCTCCCTCCTCCTCTCTCTCTCTTTCTCCCTTTCTTATTTTGCTAATGCCTGAGTATATTTCCTTGATCTTTTTCTCTATCTCTGTTCTTTCTGCTGCTTGGTCTATCTACTGTTGATTCTTTCTATTATGTCTTTGTTTGATTTTTTTGGAATGTTCCATGCCAACATATATCTCGTTGTCTTCCCCAAAATCTTAATTTCCTGCCTATGTTCCCTGATCTCTCATTCATGTCTCTGAATTTAAGATGTATGTTGCTGATCTCCTTGATCTGTTTTTCTGGCTTTCTTTTCCCAGTCCTGAACTGATTTTTTTTACTCCATTATTATCCTTGTTTTCATTGTATTTTAAGTCATTGATTATTTTCAGAAGTCTACTAGGTAGTATTTATTTGGCAGTTTGCTCTTTTCAAGATCTTTGAAAAAAATGAAGAGTAACAACCCTTTGGAAAGTGTTGCCTTGCCTTGTCATGGTTTTATACTCTCATGTGTACTCCTGTCTGTTTGACTCTCTCTTCACATTTACTTGGAGGTCTTGATTAGACCACTCTTGGGTTCTGTTATTGGTACCACAGAAAGAGTACAAACCATAAGTCTATGCCTTCAACAAGGTAAACTTAACAGTTGTGCTATTTTAGTTTAGTTTTTTTTTGATCTTTTACTAGCATATATTAATTGTGCAAAGTAGGAGGTTCCATTAAGATATTTCTATGTATGCATATTATGTACTTAGATCATATTTACTCCTCCAGCTTTCTCATCTCCCTCCTCCCCTTCCATATTCTTTAGAGCTCTTTTAGGTTCTTGTCCATTTTTCTTCTCTGTAGCTTCCACACATGAGAGAAAACTCACAATAAGTATGTTACTTGAGGTGATTATGTTTTTTATATGGAAAATTTCTGAACAACAATCACTTTCTAATTATAGAACACTCAGACTTTTCTAGTCTTTAGCCAAAGCAGGTGTTCCCAAAAATGACTGCAACTTCTTCGACAGACAGAACTAACATCTTTGTGTGAAGACAGAAATTAAAAATCAGCACAGCTATGAGTTTGTTTGCTTTCCAACCCCCACTCCCAACTTACAAAGTGATCCTCGGGATGTGTTTCTTCACTTCCTGGGTGTGAGCACTTCTTTCAGCTCTCTATGCCTCTAGGGCAAACCAAGCAAGGATCTGGGTTACCAAGAACTGCTTGAGTCAGCTGGGATCCAAGCAGACTGCCTTCTCTGCGGAACCCAGGAAGCACAGAGGGGCAGCAGTGCAGCATGGGAATTCTTGTGTGCTCTGATGATGCATGTTGAATAGTAAGACTATACCTATGTTCAGCAAGTCCGGTTTTATCCCAGGCTTTTTCAGACCCAGGCCAGCTGGCCTTGGTGAGTTCCCTATAGAACATCCCCATTGTCTCAGTGTGTGGGTGCATCCCTCGCGGTCCTGAGTTCCTTGCTCGTGCTCTCTCTCCTTCTGCTCCTGATTTGGACCTTGAGATTTCAGTCCGGTGCTCCAGTGTGGGTCTCTGTCTCTGCCTCCTTTCATCGCCTGATGAAGGTTAATATTCAGGAGAGAGAACTCAAGAACAATGGCAATGGGTTTTTGATCCTACTGCACGTACTGTCTTTGGGGGAGACTAGGCAGTTTGGTTGCTCACCTTACTAGACCTGGATGGAGGTGGGTGGTCCTTGGACTTCCCACAGGTAAGGGAACCCTGATTGCTTTTTGGGCTGATGAGGGAGGGAGGACTTGATTGGGGGAGGGGGAGGGAAATGGGAGGCGGTGGCGGGGAGGAGACAGAAATCTTTAAGAAATAAATAAATTAAAAAAAAGACTATACCTAGTGACTGACTAATCTCTGAGAAACCTTAAAAACACTTATTAAATTATCCACTGGCCTGAGTAGAGCAGCATTTCCACACGCGTGTGAATGGATGTACATCAGTTTTCCACTCTTGTAACTTTTCCACGGGAAAGTTAAGATCGAAGTACTAGCAGGACTTCTCCGTGCCACATAGTGCTTCTGCTTCTCACCTAAATATTTTATACAAATGTGGGTGATGCGTGTAGGCTAATAAGGATCACAACTTTGAAAACCTCAAATGTACCCCATAAGGCCTCCAAATTAAAAGACCAACACAGAACATGCCCAAGATGTGTTCTAAATATTACATCTTGGTACCAGAGCCTCTTATTTATGTTAGAATACTCAGTGATTTTGTTCTGCATGATCTCCTTGCCCATTACTCTCATGTCCTCAGTAGACCTTAGATTGAACCAATACAATTAATTTGGTGGAATTTAATTAAGTAGCATCTATCAAATCTTGAGAATTCCATTTAATGAATTCTGATACCAAGAAAGGGCCATTGTGTAGCATTTGACATGATAATTTCTGGAAAAATAAAATTAGTGCAAAACTAATTGTACGCTTAGTAGAATTTCTAAGTCTCTCAGATAAGCTGAGCTTCCTTTCTTTTGTGGACACAATGAAAACTCGGAGACATTTTAAGGATGATGACTGAGCTACATTTTACTCAATATTTCAATACATAAATTGGTTATTTGATTATTAAGATCTAGACAATATCAAGAAGAATGTGATACTAAAAGGTTAGGTTCAAAGTACATTAATCTGTCCATAGGAATAGCTCCTTATTAGTACCCTGGACAGAGCTGAATAATTGTAAAATGTCTCATAAATGTTGAGGTCTTGAGTCTGAATAGAGCCAGGAGATGCTTCTGGCAGCTACAAAATTTTAACATCAGTAGTCTATAAAGTTGCCCCTTGCCCTGGAGCCAAGGCACATTCTACTGCCTGGTCCTCTGAACTTTTTAAGTTAATAAAAAAACTATCATTATTACTGTTGCAGCACCTGACATATTATAAAAATGAGCTTTAGAAATAGATTAATTAGAAGTCAGAGAGTTATTTAAGAAATATTCAATCAAAAGGAAATGTGCTTTCTGACCCATCAGAAGAGTACTTGAATCATTCCATATGGGGCAAGCCATTGATGAAGTTCACCAATCTCTGGCTTTCAAAAAACCCGCGTCTCCTTACAAACAGCTCCTTATTCTCTCACCTCAAAGATATCACTCATAGAGCATCTCTGAGGGGCACCCGTGATTCTGCAATGATAGCATGAAAATCTGCAGTTCCCAAAGTAGAGAAATTAAAAAGTAAGTCTTTAACTTCTCTGTCATTTGCCCTCTTCCCCATCACAGCAGTGAGTATGTACAACTCAGGAATGTGCTGTGTTTCTGTTTTTAATTCCAGGAGTTTTTATTTAAAAATTTAAAGGATTAATTTGTTATTATTATTGTGTGTGTATGCATGGTGTGTATGTGTGGGTGGGGTGAGTGTGCCAGGCTGTGTGTGCGTGTGCGTGTGTATGTCAAAGGACAACTTTATTATAGAGTCAGTTCTACCTTTACGTGGGTTCTAGGGCTTGATCGGAGTCTCTAGGTTTGTACTTCACGTGTCCTTCTGATTATATTGAGGTAAGGTTTGCACTGGGGCCCTTTGTCACATAATTAAACTGATGTCATGTTACATGTCAAAATTTTGTTTTCAATGCTTCATGATATTTTCAGGAACTTATCAAAAAAGATAGGATACTATTACACGTGTTTGATTTTTTCACATAAAGAATCTCAACATAATAGAATTATTTTGATAAAGTCAATTCAATGTGCAGACAAGTCACCCAAGTTTAGATCAAATGCTTCTATTTGTGAACTCTTTTTAACTCTGATGATAAAAAGCAAACTGTGCCCTTCATGATGCTCCCATTCTGAATTGATAAACACATTTATCTCAAAATATTTACAATTCCAAGTTGCTGTTATTTGTTGGTATGCTTTTTTCTTTTGGCAATAGACAGTATCTTATTTTTCTTAATAACTTGATAACTCCAGAATCTAGCACCCAGAGATTGATAACGAGGACATTATGGATTGAAGACTAAATAAACAAACAGTTCACTGTAAACTCTGATCAAAGAGCTTTAGGCTTTTAATGGCAGTGAGAACTTTAGAATCACCAAGGTGCTGTGGTTTGAGTACCCTCTCTGTGGACATTCAGTGCCGTTACAACAGTGGCGAGAAGTGAGACCTTTCAGTGGTGACCTTAAATCATGAAGCCTTTTTTTTTTTTTTTAAAGAATGGGAGGCGGGGAGGAGGCAGAAATCTTTTTTTTTTTCAATAAAAAAAATTATATTTAAAAAAAAAAGAATGGATTAGGGACTTTAACAAGCACAGTGTGTTCCTCTTCCTGTAACTAGACGCTGCCGTCTGTTCTGTGTGTGCTTGCTTGTTCTATTTCCATATGAGACTGCAGAGAGATGTCACCGGCTTCAGGAAATGAGCGAAGTTTGTTTCAGTTGTTTACCATTTACCCAATTGGCTGTTTTGTTATTAACAGGAGAAAAGGGACCAAACATACACTGTGGAGCTTAAGAGCAATGCATATTGATGGAACAGTATTTTATTATGTAAATTTACATGCAAAAGAATAATGCTATGTCATTACCTATTTTTTCCCCTTTATTTTTAATTTGAAGTTCTGAGGTTCTCATATCATACTTTGGTGTCTGTTTATAGTAGATTTAAAACTTTGGCTGATTTTCTGATATGAAAATTAATACTCAAATATACTGTCATCACTATAGGTACATAAAAGATGATGCAGAGTTTGGATCTTGAGGTCTGAAAGATTATACTTCTAATATCAAGTATATAAAAATCTGACTGTTAAGCTCTGTTTTTATATAATTTGTTCAAAATCACTTCCTTAAGACCCTGAAATAAAAAAGTTCAAGACATGTTTGAATGTTGTTATAATACTTTGTCATAATTATAAAAATGTGTCATCTACATTTTTAAAAGCAAAATAGTATTTTCTTCTTCCATGTTGCTCTGATATTTGCTTTTAAGTAAATGATTTTTAAGAGAATTATGAAGTAGAACATCGACTACCCATTGTAAGCATAGAGTAGACTGAATCTTTGCATTTTGAACTTTTATTTTTTGAGAATTTTATAGACAATTACTTTATTTACATTATCTCCATGGGTACTTTCCACCTGTTCCACCCCCACTCCCTCTCAAGCTGACCTATTCTTATTACTGTTATAAAGATTCATTATAGGCAAAGATAACATTATTACAAGAGCACATTCTTTCTTTTTGCTATTATCAGTTTAGTAATGTTATAATCATTTAGGATTATATTAATTGAACCATATATTTGGATTGACGATTAAAGCGAGAAAACAAGTGCAAATACCAGAAAGAGAATGGGTCATCAGCAGAAGGAATCCTGATGTGCAAAGTGCTTTTATGGGAAGACTGAAACTAACCCACCCGGACTGCTATAGAAGACTTGCCTGCTCTGCTGACTTTGTGTTGTACTCTCATGTGCAGCCTACCTCTAAAACATCTCTGTTTTGATTTTTGCTGATACTACAATGACTTTACCATGGTAGAACTCTGAAACGCCTCCTGATGGCTTGTTTTTAGGTTTCCCATGGGAACGCAGATTTCTAGACCTCTGACCCTCATGCATTAAGATTTGTCTGAAGGAAGCACTCATTTCTTTCTGTTTAGGTTGCAGTCTGGGCAGACTAGGTTTTCTTATCTCAGACAAAGTTATATATCATTTCTAAGCCAGTCCGATGACCAGCGAAAAGAGCTGCTTTAACTGCTCAAGTCTGAGTTACAGGTCTCATTCTTAGACTCAGTGATAGGTTTAATACTTCAAGAAGCACAGGGTTCAGAGACTAACTGTGCATGATCACACCTAGAAAGGTCAGAATGCCAACAGTTTTGATGGCATAATAGGGGTTGAGAAAATGCAATAAATATCTTCTATGAAGAAATCATAATTACTGTTGAAATAAGAGACAAGTTATAGAAATAGAGAAAATACATTTTGCTATAAAATTCTGACTAGGAAGCCTCAAAATAGACATTCTTTGATTGAGAAGTAAATTTTTTAGGGTTTGGTGGTGCTTTCTTAAGTTTATTTGTTCTACCTTGGAAATAAGTAGAGCAAAAACTTCTATAGCGGACAAGCTCACATCCAGAGAAGCAAGGCAACTTATAAACAATGATTTTTAATATTTATTAATGTTATCTCTGTGCTAAACATTACAATAAGGATACTATTTAGATATATTATACACACATCTATCTATCTATCTATCTATCTATCTATCTATCTATCTATCTATCTATCTATCTATCTATCTACATGGGGTTTATTAGAAGGGCTTACAGGATATGGTCCAGCTACTCCAACAACACTGGTCTACAGATGAAAAGTACAAGAATCTAGTATTCCAGCATTTCTTCAGTTTGATATCTCAGTTGATGTAGTAGGAGGCCACTTGTTCATTCTCAGCTGCCCAGACTTGAAATAACTACACAGAAACTGTATTAATTAATTCATGGCTTGGCCTATTAGTTCTAGCTTCTTATTGGCTAGCTCTAACACCTTAATTTAACCCCTTTCTATTAATCAATGTATCGCCACGTTGATGTGGGAGTGATTTCTTATTAATATAGAAACTGCCTAGGCCCATTTGATAGGCCAACCCTTAGGTAGGCGGAGAAAACAGAACAGAATGCTGGGAGAAAGAATCTGAATCAGAGAGTCGCCATGATTCTCCCACTCCAGACAGACGCAGGTTAAGATCTTCCCTGGTAAGCCACCTCGTGGGCTACACAGATTATTAGAAATGGGTTAGATGGGTATGTAAGAGCTAGCCAATAAGAGGCTGGAACTAACCAGGCAGTGTTTAAAAGAATACAGTCCGTGTAATTATTTCGGGTATAAAGCTAGCTGGGTGGTGGGAAGCAGCCCACTGCTTTTATTACAACACCATTTGGCTGTGGATTACTGGCAAGGTTCTGGCTTGTCTGTTTCCAGTGGCAGCTACATAGCATCTCACTGACTCCACCTCCTTTCTCCCAGCATTCAGTTTAGTTTTCTCCACATGCCTCTATTCTGCCCTGCACAGGCCCAAGGCAGTTTCTTTAGTCATTAACCAATAAAGGCAACACATATACAGAAAGACTTCCCAAGTTGGCCTTAAGTATAGATCAGAATCTCAAAGAAGTAAGTGTTACCAGTGAGGAAATGGACTTGCCAGCAAGAGTGAGAGCAAGCAGGCAAAGGAAGTAAGCTTCCTTTGTCTATATCCTTCATATAGGCTGCCAGGACGGGATGTGACCTACATTAAAGGTGGAACTTCCAACCTCAAAAGATGCAGATTTAGAGTGTGTCGTCCCACTTCAAATGATTCAATCAAGAAAAATCCCTCACAGGTGTAGCCAGCCTCTTGGGTTTTAGTTAATTTAGATATAGTCAAACTGACAATAAGGAACAGCCATCACAGTATCCCCCTATATTAGGGCAATAGATGGGAGAGAATGGTAGAGAAGAAGTTGGAGCAATGATACCTAACTCTAATGATACCTGAGAAAGCTAAATGAACACCCACTATCTGTCAACTCTGTGTATCTATCCATGTACATATTTATATTAAAGGTTTAATTGGAATTATTCAAAATAGTTGGTAATGCTCCTCCCAGTAACCACAGGTCACCAAGGAACAGCTCAGGTGTGTTATTACCTCTCCTCAAGCTGTTTGGGTGTTATAGGGGCTATTGCTACTTCTATTGGTTACCCACTGGAACTTGATAGTGAAACCCTATTGTTGAAGACACCACACACTGGTTACAGGCATGGAGAAATCAAATTAGTACTGAACAGAAAGCTTCCTCCCTGTTGACTAGCTCTCACAGTTCTGGGAAGTGCGCTGTAGAGTGCCGGAGAGGATAGCATCAACAGTCTTGCCCAACTGTGACCACCATGTGCTATAATAATGACTAGGATGGCAGGACATGTCCATGGGTGCAATAGTGTCTCAAAATTAATGAGAACAACAAATAGATTTAATGATTGCATTTAAGGCCTATTTCACAGTTTAGTATGCTTGTGTCCCTGAACATATTCAATAGTAATTTCAAGTCTGATCAATTTTTTAGGTGGTACTGCGTTGATGTTTGGTATTATATTTTTATTTTTAGTGAAGATAGTGATTTTTATCCATTATATTTAAATGAAGCTTATTATCCTTTGGTGGATTATTTTGTATTATTTTCTTTGTTCTTCTGTGAATCTCTTAAATTGTAAGAGTTTTATTTATATATTCTTTTAATAAATATGTGTTCATAGCCTCCTCACTTTTATCCTATCACTTTCACATATGTAACTCAGTTCCTCACCATCACCGATGCTTTAAACTAGGCGTGTCTTCATTTTAGTTATCAACTTTACACAGCCTAGAGTCATTAGGAAGAGAGTCTCAAAATGACATTGTTTGGACAGCTTGGCCTGTGGGCTTGTCTATCAGGAACTTTCTTGATTCCCTTAATTTGTATGGGAAGGGGCATTCTTTGTCTCCTTCAGCAACAGCTATATAGTATCTCCCTGACTCTTCCTACTCTCTTTCTATATTTATCTCTTCCAGTCTGGCTATATTCTGTCAGGACATTGACTGAAAGCAGCTTCTTTATTAATCAATGGCAATAAAACATATTCACAGCATAAATTACCTCCCACATCATCTGTCTATGCATGCACATATGCACATGTATGCGTTTTTAAGTTTTATTTAGTAAGATTATAGTATAATGACATCATTTCCCCCTTCCCTTTACTCCTTTCAATCTTTTTTATACCTCTTTTACTCTTTTTTTCAAATTCATGTCCTCTTTGCCATTAATTGCTATTATACACAGAAAGATAGACAGACAAATCAACAGACAGACACAGAGGCAGACACACACACACAAACAGACTGCATGTTCTAATATTGTTTTTTATTTTTGCGCTTTTTAATTTTAAGAGAGGAAAATAACATGAACTTGGGTGAGTAGAGCCTAGAAGAGGTTGGGGCAGAAAAAAGATTATAATCTAATTATATTGTCTAAAAATTTTAAAAATATTCAGATTGCCAACCATTTTAATATGACACTTTTGTCATTTATTCTCTTAGTTCTCAATTATTAAAATCACTCATCCAATTCCAATGTTTTACAAACAAAGGGCAATCCATTTAAAACAGAGAAAAGAATGGGAATCAGATTTTCTTGTGTAGATGTTTCCTGTGCCTTGCATTTGAATTGTAAAAAGTTAGTATTTTCTTTCATTTAAGAATCTTCTTATTTGATATTGAATGCAAAAATAAGTGCCATTTCCTTCTCCTTTTCTCTCTTGCTGCGACCCACGAAACCTGCACTAAGATTCTGATACTAGTGCATATATCCCCCACCAGCATTTCAGAACTTTAAAACACATCACATCTAACCGGAGGATGTTCAAAACTGTATTTGCTCGCTACTGCAACTGGTACAGCAAATTAATTTTTCTGAAGTGATTGGCCCCTAGCCTGAATTTCTCTTCAGCTGCCTCTATCAAAGGGAGTTAGAGTGTTTTCCATTGCTGTGAGGTTAATATCATTTTCAGATTCTAATCTAGGCTCTGGAAAATTGTCATTTAAAAAAATTAATCAATAGTGCTCATTTTTCCACCAGTTTGTCAAACACGGCAAAGTCTACCACACCAAGCATTCCTGTCACTAGCTGTACTGTCGGTGCAGATTCCCACATGACAAAAGCCAATAAATTCACTGTGCTTGCAGGAATGCCATTTGTTCTTGATTTTAATTCACTCATGTGTTAAACTCAGCCTGGAAGACTCAATGGGTAAAAAGGCATTAAATTACCCGGGAGCAAATATTTTCAGGAAAAGTCTTAAATATCCATTCATGTCTGTGTCCTGACTTTTATCCCTCAGGACACTGGACAAATGCTTTCTGGAGACAGTTTATTTGCACAGTCGTGGGATAAATCACCAATTAATGTACTTGTTTCTCATGTGTCTATAGACCACATGAAACCCGATCTATGTCAGTAAGAATGGGATTGTTGTTTTTGAGCATTAAGTTAGATCTTCATAAAATACAGTGAAATGCCAGAAACATGATAAATAAGAGACACTAGCAATAATGGGCTGTATTAATTATTACTTTTTATTATATGAAAGAACAATTATAAATTATAGTTATGACTCCAAATAGGACAATATTAAGCACGAATTTTCCTGCCATTAGTCCCACAATTCTGTAATGGAAATATAAATTTATTTTGCAGAGAGAATCAGATAGTCAAGAAATAAACAAAATTTTTAATAAAATTATGGGAGGGATTGTTTATGAAGTTTATTATGAAATAACATGTGTAGTTCAATGCAACTGAGCTCTGACTATGGATCAGACATGATACTAAAGATCTTATTATGTTCCAAAAGGCTACAAAGGATAGCCTGTAACTCCTGTCTCAAAGGGACTACAATGAGGCACAGTGTGGTAGAGAGAAGTGGAGTATGTGGGGTAGTTGAGAGGACAAAGTGGCTGGTCAGGAAAGCTTGCCAGGAGAAATAAATGAATTGAGAGATGTAAAAGTTACCAAGTCTTTTTATGCTGGAAGGCAAAGCTGTGGCTTAGCTTGGACGCTGGAATGAGAAAGGAGCTTCAGAACACTTCAGGGTGGCTGTGGTGTTAGAGGGCGATGAAGGCAGCAGGAACGTTGAGTAGAAGCTGATTTTAGAAGTGGGGGCAGCTGTCACATTTGGGTTTTTATTTCAGTGTTAGCGTCAAACCACTGAACGTTGTGAAGCATGAGACAGAAATGATCAATCATTAAGATTTATAATGAACGTTCTAATTCCACTGTGTACTTAGAGAATTCTAGAATCATAAGAATGGTGCCAGAAGTTTAAAGCTTTGTTATTTACCATCACAGGTATTTACAAAGTCAAATGTGAGGGGATCCCGATCCACCAAGGGATCCCTGGTATGTAGCTTGGGTCAATGGTGGTAGTTTTCATCTTTGTAAAAATTAAATTATTTTGAGATCATATTATAATTATTTTTTCTCTTCCCTTTCCACTCTCAAGACCCTCCCACATGTAGCCCCCTTGCTCTTTTTCAAATTCATAGCCACCAAGAGACAGATACAGAGACATAGAGAGAAACAGAGAGATAGACGTAGAGAAAGACAGGCACAGAGACACAGAATGAGACAGAGACACAGAGAGACAGAGACAGAGAGACATGGCGAGAGTATATGTGGAAAGGGCCTGGTTCTTGTAGTAGCTGTTAGTATAGGACTGTGAAGTAATGCAATAATATGACCATGGACTAGGCATACAGTGGTGCATTGAAGAGGTTTTCTTTTAAGTTGATGCTATATAATTATGACTTTATATTTTGCTTCATGTAATTGTGTACAGCTTCTGCTATACAAAATGCCCAGTAAGTGCTGTGAACTCTTCCGGCCAGGTAACTCCTTGTATTAGAGTTTGTTTCTGTAGTTTGAGACTTTTGAGACACAGTCTTGCTGTGTAGCCCAACCTGGCCTGGAACTAAATAAACAGATCAGGTTGACCTCAAACTTGCAATCATCTTCCTGCCCCTGCCCCTTGAGTGTTTGATGGACCGCCATGCCTGGCATAGTAAATGTTTGAAATAAGAATTAAAAACTTGGCAGATGGAGTGGAGGTAAAAAGATTTAAACAATTAAAATTGTCTTTATTTACTTAAATGAATTCGTGTGTGTGTGTGTGTGGGGGGGGGTAGGCACTTGCTGAGGCCTGAGTATCCAGACTCGAGGACAAAGTGTAGGAGTTCCTTCTCTCCTTTCACTGTGTGAATCCAAATGATCAAACTGAGGTCAACTTTGGTGGCAAGTACACTTACCTGCTGAGCCATCAAAAGCATCTGAGGAAATTTTCCTTTAGGACTAGCAAATATATTTTGGAAACAAATGTTAATAGTGTATTATGTTGAAATACTCTTATCAACATTCTCCCTAAATGCTTTGCGTATAAATACTCAAATTACAATTTTCAAATTATATAAGATATTCAATTAGAAACATGATCAGTATACACATTGCTCCCTTCCTCCCTCCCCCCCCCTCCCTCCCTCCCTCCCTCCCTCCCTCCCTCCTTTCCTCCCTCCCTCCCTTCCCTTCCTTCGCAGAAGCTGGAGGGACTGCTTCAGAAAGGAACAGGGGAACTCCGTAGACCATAAGTGTGTTTAGTGTTTTGACACCTTCTTAACTAAAAAGAGGTTTAAGGGAGGTAAGATAAGGCAATAGAGGAAGTAAGAGAGAGGCCTGGGTCAGAACCTATTCGAGTTTCATGCCCGATTTTAAGTTGGGAGACTTCAGGGAGACCGATCCAACTACAGGAAAGGGCAGGTCTGAGGGTCCACTGTTGGATGGAATGCAGTCCACTTCATCTGGGCTCTGTAAGTAAGTAGAGTGAAATGCTGGCTGGACAGATACTAGATAGCAGGGTGAATTACAAACTAAATGTCAAAGGATTCTAATGTTTTTAAATTTTTAATATGTACTTGATATTTGTTCAAATAATATTTCTGCTACATGTTGAAGTAATTTTCAAAAAGGAAATTTGTTCTGATTAAAATACTGATAGCTACAGTTTTAAGTTCATGAGGAAGTGAAGTACGCACAGGACTTGGGAAAAGACTGGTAGGTTAGGGACAGAGTACCTGGCACAAGTTCATTAAACTGCAGTGCCCAGCACTACTGCCACCTGGTGGTAGTCTACCAGTAGTGCATGATAATTAAAAAGCAATAATCAAGCGGTCCTCCCTCTGGGATCTTACTTTTTGACCACTGGTAGAGTGATCGAATTGCTTTAAATTGCACCTTCAACATTACTAAGTTTACCTGAGGAATCAGCCTATATAATCTCTTTATGAATTTTAAATGAAAATGTGGTTGAAGATTCTGTTCAGGATAGTCACGATTCAAAGTAGCCTAATTGAGGCTATTAAGAAAATAATGTTTGGAAATAAAAAAACAACAAAAAAGATGACTTACAGCAAGAAAACATGATATATGGCTGTATTTAAGCCTCATTAAGTAGCAAGTAAGTGCATATTAAGATACTATTTTTCTCTATCAAAATTAAACAAACAACACGAAACAAAACAAAAAGCCTCGCTGCTGTAAGTTTTAAAGAGGGTGTATCTTCAGAAACTCTACGTGGGAAATTAAACTGAAAATGATAGTTGGTTTATTTTTAATTTTTGTTTGTTTGTAAAGTGCTAATTTTACAGAAAACTGCAAGCTATATTCGTATAAGGAACGATGTGTATAACCTTTACTTTCATCGCTTGTCACCCTCGGTGCCATTTGCTTTGTCCCACAGGACCGTTTGAGGCTCAGGTGTATCAACTGCTATCCTGAACCGAAAGTTTCAGTGTATACTTCCTAAAATAGGGGTACTTTCTCACTAGTCTACAGCATAGTTATTGGTCTTGCTGAGCTAACACTGATGCAATAGTTTCTGGTCACCATTTTACAACTCTGTAAACCCAATACCTTAAGTACTAACTTTTTTTTTTACCTTTACTACAGGATTTGTGCTAAGAATGTTGTTTTTGCACTTAGTTTTAACTCTTTAGCTTCTTTAGAATGTGGAGCATTCTCAAAATCTTAGTTATCTTTTTATCCCTTTGACATCTTTGAAGAATTCTGTGCTTGCTAACTGTGTGATACTGTTAGATTGGGTAGTATTTTCTCCACTGGCACTCTTTGGATGCCAGACTTAGTTTGGAGACAAGTGATATCCATTTTCCCATTCACAGGCAAGGATAATTTTGTTTACCTTGTCTAGGGTGTCATGATTTCTTCTCCGAGTAACTCTTTTGCCTGTAGAAAACCATAGAAAATTCTCTGATCTTTGTAGCAATTCTCCTCAATTGTAGCCCCCACTGATAATTCTTGTTACTTCAATATTGGCCACGATGAGGCCCATAGTCCCCTGGCAGTTGCCCCTCAGCATCCTGCTGTCAGCTTGAACACTCCAATCTCCTCCATTTGTCTGTTTATTCCTTAGCTCACCTTTTCACCATTGTTCTTGTTGCTCTAGTAGAATTCTATTTAAAATACCTCCTTTTATGTTAAAGATAAAAGAAAATAAAAAGTGGTTATATGTTCTATTTTGTGTTTTATAAAATCTGTTAATGATACTGAGCCTCCTCAGTCTCTTGCACAGCCAAATAACATCCCGATGATCCTTTCTATTAGAGGGGCACATAAAGTTCTTTAAACTGTTTACAGTCATTGACCAAGCAATGATAGCTTTGGAGGGCTCTCTTAAAATGAAACGCTCAGAGAGGCAGATTAAGATTTATGTACCAAGGTTTTCAATAAAGTATTATGGAAATGTGAAAACTGAGGTATGATTTTCTTGGCTTTCATTACAGTAATGATTAGTGAACTGTACACACACAATGAAGTGCTCTGTAATCATTGTAAAGACTTAACCAGAGTTCTGAATTATCTGTGGAGGGTGTGGTTGTGTACTCATGCCGGCACGCCCTCGGAGACAGAAGGACCATGGCCTCAGGAACATCCTAGGTGACAGAGAAAGTTCCAAATAACATGACAGTATAGCTCACCAGATGTGAAGTTCACAGAAATAATTGCGAGACAATACGCTCAAATGACAAAAAATGACAATTTCTAAGGTTTGAGTTCTAGCAATTTTTCCTCATACTTTTGTATTTTCCAGCACTTGCATTATTTTCATGGAAAATTGAGATTAATTATTATTTGAATTTTCCCTTAGACTGACACTGGTGCCTTTCACTGTGGACCATTACATTTCCTTATTGCATGGCTTTTCTATTTATCTACTTATTCTGTTTATGTATAAGAGTGTTCTGCCTGCATATGTGTATATGTGTACACTCATATGCCTGATGCATAAGGAGTCCAGAAAAGGTGTCAGAGTCTCTGGAGCTGGAGTTACACATGAGAGTGCTGAGAACCCTGGTTCTCTGGAAGAGCAGCCTGACATTTAATGACTGAACTGTCCCTTGCTTCTCTGTTCCACCTGATTTCAGTTACCAAGACTGATTTTCAAAATTTATAAAACGAAACTTCACAGTTACCCATAAGTTCTTTAACCTGTTCCTTGATTTAAAAATAAGGGTTGTAAATCCTTATTACGTTTTGCTGAAAATTATACTAAAATTCATTTTATTATTTTATTCGTCTCTCATACATTATATCCTGACCACAGTTTCCCCTCCCTCCACTCCTGCTATACTATCTCCCACTTCCTCTCTCACCTGGTTTTACTCCTTTCTGTTTCCCTTAAAAAACAACAATAACAACAACAACAAAAAACAAAATAAAACAAAAAGCAGGCCTCCCAGGGAAATCAACCAAACAGGGCTTTACACAAGTTACAATAAAACTAGGCATGCCTTTAATCCCAGCATTAGGGAGGCAGAGGCAGGCAGATCTTTGTGAGCTCGAGGCCAAACTGGTCTACAAGAGCTAGTTCGAGGATAGGCTCCAAAGCCACAGAGAAACCCTGTCTTGAAAAACAAAACAAAACAAAACAAAAAAACCCGTAGGCACAAACCCTCATATTAATGCTGAAAGAGGAAAATCATAGGAGGTAAAGGGCCCCAAGCACAGCCAAAAGAGTCAGAGACAGAGACACCCCACACTCCTACTGTTAGGAGTCCCGCAAGAAGACCCAGCCATACAACCACAATGTGTAGTGTGGAAGGCTAGTTCAGACCCGTATAGGGTCCTAGTTTGTCACTTCCGTCTCTGTGAGCCCCTATGGGTCCAGGTTAGTTGTTTCTGTGGGTTTTCTTGTGGTGTTCTTGACCCCCCTGGCTTCTACAATCCTTCCACCCCTTCTTCTGCAGAATTCCCCAAGTTCTGCCTAGTGTTTGGCCATAAGTCTCTGCAGCTCTTTCTATTAGTTGCTAGATGAAAACTCTCTGATGACAATTGGGACAACTGAGTATAGCAGAATATCATTAGGAATCGTTTCAATGGCTTTTATTTTTGCCACTTGTGTTTGGTTCTATCCCTGGTCTTGGGGTAGTCCAACCTCCGGTTCCTAGCCCTCCAGCAGTGTCAGATATGTGCTTCCTCTTGTGGTCCGGGCCTCAAATTCAACCAGTCAGTGGTTGGCTATTCTACAAGTTGTGAACACCATTACCCTATCAGATCTTGCAGGCAGGAGAGATCATGGGTTGAAGGTTTTGTGGTTGGGTTGATGTCCCAGTTCCCACTGTTGGGAGTCTTGCATGGTTGTACAAGATGTCTGGTTCAAGATCTATGTCCCCTATTACTAGGAGTCTCCTCCATCACTAGGAGTCTTCACTAGGGTCAATCTCACAGATTCCATGAGGTTTCCACTCCACTAGGTTTCTATACCACCCGCAAATAGCCCCCAATTCCAGTCATATCTCCCAATTACTCTCTGTCCCCACCTTGCTTAATACCTCCTGTTCCCATTTGCACCTGGCCCCAGTCGACCCATAAAATCTATTCTCTTTCTTCTTCCCAGGGAGATCTACATGTTCTGTCTTGTACCTTCCTTGTTACTTAGCCTCTCTGGGTCCATGGATTGTAAGCATGCTTACCCTTTACATAACAACTAACCTGTAACTGAGGGCAAACAATGTTTGTCTTTCTGGGTGTGGGTAACCTTACTCCATTTTGTAAATTGCCATTTTTAAAAATTTATTCTTTGGTGGAGGAACATCTAGGCTGTTTCCAGTTTCTGGCTATTATGAATAAAGCTGCTATGAACATAGTTGAGCAAGGGTAGGATGGAGCACCCTTTGGTGCTCCCAAGACTGGTATATATGCCCAAGACTGGTATAGCTGGATCTTGAGGTAGATTGATTCTCAATTCTCTGAGGAAATTTTCTGATTTCCATATTGGTTGTACTTATTTTTGCTCCTGCTAGCAATGGAAGAGTGTAACTTTGCTCTACATCCTCTCTAGCACGAGCAGACTGGTCACTTGTGTTATTGATCTTAGGGATTCTGACAGGTACAAGATGAAAACAAAGTAGTTTTGATTTGTATTTCCCTGATGGTTAAGGATGTTAAAAATTTCTTTAAGTGTTTCTCATTCATTTCAGTTCCTGCTATTGAGAATTCTCTGTTTAGATCTGTATCACATTTTTAATTAGATTATTTGGTTTGTTGGTGTCTAGTTTCATATATATATACATATGATATTTGCATATATATATTGGATGTGGAGTTGAAGAAATCTTTTCCCATTCTTTAATCTGCTGTTTTCTTATTGACAGTGTTCTTTGCCTTATAGAAGCTTTTCAGTTTTATGAGGTCCCTCTAATTATTAATTGTTGATCTTAGTGCCTGAGTCATTGGTGTTCTGTTCAGCATTCAAAGCTATTCCCCACCTTCTCTTCTATCCAGTTCAGTATATCTGGATTTATCTTGAGATCTTTGATCCACTTCATCTTGAGTTTTGTGTGGGGTGATAGATATGGATCTATTTTCATTCTTCTACATACTGTCATCCAGTTAGGTCAGCACCATTTGTTGAAGATAATTTCTTTTTTCTTCATTATATAATTTGGGCTTTTTTTTTTTTGGCAAAAATCAAGTGTACCTAGGTGTGTGAATGTATGTCTGGGTTTTAGAATCGATTCTGTTAATCCAACTGTCTGCTTTTAAAACAATATCAAGTTATTTTTTTATTGCTATAGCTCTGTAGTAAAACTTGAAAATAGGAATGGTGATACCTCTAGAAGTTTTCTTATTGTACAGGATTATTTTAGTTATCCTGGTTTTGTTGTTGTTGTTTTCTATATGAAGTTGAGTATTGTCCTTTCACTGTATTTAAAGAATTATGTTGGAATTCTGATGGGGATTGCATTGAATTTGTAGATTGTTTTTGGTAAGGTAGCCATTTTTATCATGTTAATCATACCAATCCATGAGCATGGGAGATCTTTCCATCTTCTGATACATTCTTCAATATCTTTCCTCAAAGACTTGAAGTTTTTGTCCTAAAAGTCTTCCACTTGTTTGGTTAGAGTTACCCCAGGATGTTTTTTAATATTATTTGTGGCTATTGTGAAGAATCCCCCCCCCCCCGGTTTCTTTCTCAGTCTTTTTGCCATTTGTATAAGGGGTGAGGAATACTGATTTTGGTGAATTTATTTTTTATCTAGCCACTTTGTAGAAGTATTTATCACATGTAGGAGTCCCCTGGTACAATTTTTTGGGTCACTAATTTATGTTGTCATATCATCTTCAAATAAAGATATGTTGACTTCTTCCTTCCCATTTGCATTCCCTTGATCTTCTTAAGTTGTCTTATTGCTTTAGCCAAGACTTCAAGTACTATATTTAATAGGATGGAGAGAGAGGACAACCTTGTCTTGTTCCTGATTTTAGTAGAAATGCTTTGAGTTTTTCTCCATTTAAGTTGATGTTGGATATGGGCTTGCTGTAAACTGCCTTTATTGTGTTCACTTATCCATTGCATCCCTAATCTATCAAGGACTTTTATCATGAAGGGGGGTTGGATTTCATCAAAGGATGTTTCTGCATTTATGAAATGATCATGTGTTTTCTGTCTTTTAGTTTCTTTATATGGTAGATTACATTTACTGATTTCATACTGACTCATCCCTGTATCTGCACATGGAAGGGCCTATGCCTTGCCATCTCTGGCACTTCACCACTATCTCCTGTCCTCTAAATCCAATCCCCAAGTCTCATTCCTAGCTCTGCATCAAAATGATTGCTACAGACATGCAGTTTCTGAGATCCAGGAAGCAATTCTCTCCAGACAAACCAGTGGCAGCTAACTGAGCATGTTACTTGAGGTCCAAGGAGGAAACACCTACATGCCCCAAGTACCGCTTCTATGGCATCTGCATACACACTTGGCAATGTTACAGGTGATTCTGGTTATAGCAATTCTACTAGTGTTCTTGTTTTTCATGTTCTTTTTCTCCTTCCACACCAATGGCTTCTGGAAATATGGATGTGCTGTATGATAATATGAGTCTTCCTGATCTGATAGAACGGGCAGGCATTGAAGCTGTAAAGTAGGTCATGGGGGGGGGGAACCTGACTAATGAAAGAATTGGGGACTTTGTGAAAAATGCAGAAATAGTTCTTTGCCTGATTATAAAACTTGGCAAAAGAATTATACTGACACAGAAAGGAACTTGGCTATGATGAATAAAGTTTCTGAAGAACCTAGGGATTTAGGGCTGACTGCCTATGGCCTTATAAACAAAATTGGAATTGTGAGGAACAACAATAGGAAAGGTATAGCAATGGAGTAAAACCCACGGAACTATGCTTCTGTAAACTGCAAGGAGTTAGCCTCTGTGGCGAATGCCTCCGAAGTAGTTCTGTGATTAACTAAGCTAAGAATTAAGAATATAGTGGCTGGCATGGGGCTTGGGAACTGGGGAAATGTCATGATGAATGATGATGTTGTGATTTCAAAGAATCTTTATACTTTTTGTGAACTGCTTTGCCCATGCAATGATTAACCTGTGACAAGAAAAAAAAAGAGTTATTTTTCTTGTGTAAAATTTACAATAAAAGATTGAGGATTGAAGCTCGGGGTAGAAGAAGAACCTGCCCTGAAGCTGATAGCCTGTTAGCTTGCACCAGAATCCTGTGTTCCTGTACTCACTTGGTCTTCCATATGCCCAGCTTTGCTGAGGCTGGTCCCTGGCAGTGAAGGTCTTCAGTTAGCTCGCCTACTTCTCGGCCTGCTAAGCTGCTGTGTCCTCTCAGGATGCCTGCTGCTGATTTTTCTATTATCTTTTAAAAGATAAGCAAATCTGTAGATGATTTGACAAGGAAAATGTACTTAGAAGAACTTATGCAGGTTTGGGAATATTTTTAGTTTTAAAAAGAGAAGTTATCAGCCTAATGAATATAAAGAAAACACAATTGTAGGGCAATTGTGTAGAAGAGTCAGTTTCTCTCTGCCACCCTGCTGTCCACAGTTCCTGCTGAGATGACCCAGTTCCCAGAGCTCTCATCTTCTCTGGGAACTGGCCTGAGTCTTTTCATTCACTTCTGTTGATGTTTTTAGATCTGCATCAAATTTAAAGAAAATACCTTTTCTCAGCAGTGAGTCGGCCTTTCCTCATTAACCTTACTTAAGGAAAAAGGACAAAATAAGTCCTGAAATTACTTTTCTGTATTTTACTTTTAATGGGAGAATTTGCAATAGTTTTTCATGTCAGGGCAGGCATCCTTAAATTGCATACTTCAGAGTTTGTGTGAATCACACAAAGAGGTTCACCAACTTTTCAATTTTCACTAAGTTCTATTCATCTATGGGTGTGTGGTTCACTTTAAAATACCCACAGTGAATTTGCCAGTGATCAAACTCCAGTAACCTGTTGAGTTAGAGTTCTACATCCTACCATTTAATTTATTCTGTTTTAGATGAAACTATTTTAGAATGTATTTTGGATATTTTTAGACACAATCATTCAAGAATATCAACTTTCATTCTAATATATTTACTAGCATGATTCTTTTTTATTTTTTTAAAGAAAACAAATTATCTTTTTCATCTTACATAGCAATACCAGTTTCCACTCTCTCCACCTACCCTCCCACCAAACCCCAAACCCACTCTTCACAGAGGGAAAGGCACATTGCTTTGGGGAGAGCACCCTTTCTATTTTTGCTTAGGGTCTTAGCTGGGGAAATCCTTGTGGATTCCTGAGAATTTCTCTAGTGCCAGGTTTCTTGCTAGCCCCATAATGACTCCCTCAATCAAGAACCTCTTTCCTTGCTGTCTGCTCTGTCCTTCCCCCAATTCAAGTATCTCATTCTGTCAAATTCTCCTTCCTGCTCCTTTCTCCAACCTCCTCCCCTCTTCCCTCCCCCCTCCCCCCACCCTCATGATCCCAATTTTGTCAGGAGATCTTGTCTATTTCCCCTTCACAGGGCGATCTATGTATGTTTCTCTTAGTGTTTACCTTGTTACTTAGCTTCTCTAAGATCACGAACTATAGGCTTTTTATCCTTTGCTGTATAGCTAGTATCCACTTATGAGTGAGTTCATACCAGTTCGTTTTTATGGATCTGGTTTACCTCACTCAGGATTTTTTTTCTAGTTCCATCCATTTGCATGCAAAATTCAAGATATCATTTTTTTCTGCTGTGTAGTACTCCATTGTGTAAATGCACCACATTTTCTTTCTCCATTCTTTGGTTGAGGAGCATCTAGGTTGGTTCCAGGTTCTGGCTATTACAACAAGGTTGCTAGCTGAACAAATGTCTTTGTAATATGATTGAGCATCCCTTGGTTTTATGCCCAAGAGTGGTGTTGCTTGGTTCTGAGGTAAACTGACCCCAAATTTGATTAGTTTGGATAAGGGTTTGCCTATCTTGTTGATTTTCTCAAAAAACAAAACAAAACAAAACAAAACAAAAACCCCAAAAAATCCAAAAAAACAACCCTCAACTCTTTGATTCATTGATTATTTGTATTGTTTTATGTTTCTATGTTATTGATTTCAGCCCTCAATTTGATTATTTCCTGTCTTCTACTCCTCCTGGTTGAGTATGCTTTTTTTTGTCCTAGAGCTTTCAGGTGTGCTGTTAAGTCACTAATGTGAGATTTCTCCATTTCCTTTATGTAGGCGCTTAATGCTATGAACTTTCTTCTTAGCACTGCTTTCATAGTGTCCCCAAGGTTTGGGTCTGTTGTGCCTTCATTTTCCGTGAATTCTAGGAAGTCTTTAATTTTTTTCTTTATTTTTTTCCTTGATCCAGGGGTGGTTCAATAGTTCACTGTTCAATTTCCATGAGTTTGTAGGCTTTCTGAGAGTAGTCTTGCTGTTAAATTCTAATTTTAAGCCATGGTGATCTGATAAGATACAGGGAGTTGTTCCATTTTTTTTTTTTTGTATCTGTTGAGGTTTGCCTTGTTACTGACTATGTGGTCAGTTTTAGAGAAGGTTCCATGAGGTGCTGAGAAGAAGGTATATTCTTTTGTGTTTGGGTGAAATATTCTGTAGGTGTCTATTAAGTCCATTTGCATCATGACATGTTAGTTTATTTCTCTGTTAAGTTTCTGTCTGGTTGACCTGTTCATTGACAAGAGTGGAGTGTTGAAGTCTCCTACATGGCAGTGTGGGGAGAGAGGCCAGATGAGGCTACCGGTGAAGGGTTAACCTCAGTTGCAATGGAGACCCCAGAGCTTAATGAATTGTGGAGAGAAGTAGAGGCTTTGCTCAAGGAGAGGCTAAAAGAGTCAGAAGGGGGTGGAGAGATAGCTCAGTGGTTAAGAGCACTGGCTGCTCTTCCAGAGGTCCTGAGTTCAATTCCCAGCAACCACATGGTGGCTCACAACCATCTGTAATGAGATCTGGCACCCTCCTCTGGCGTGTGGGCATACACGGAGGCAGAATGTTGTATACTTAATAAATAAATCTTTTTTTTAAAAAAAAAGAGTCAGAAGGGGGCCACTGGTGAAGATGTAGCCTCAGTTTCAATAGGGATCCCAGGATGTTGGAAATTGGAGGAGCATGGTGTGTCGGCCAAGGAGAGCTGCAGGAATGGAGTGGAGCAGGGCTGAACTACAGGACAAGCTGTGTGTGCTGTGGATGGCAGGCTACGAAGGTGGGCTGCTCATACCCTGTGGAGCTCAGACGATGGGGAGTCCAGGTGCCATTCATTGAGTTTGTTGCACTGTTAGAGTTTAGTTGTGCTTTGATGTGAACGTGCTGTGCTCCATTTCTACCCACTTAGATTAAGAAAGTATGTAACTTATATTGGGACTAATAGGATCCCATGGGAAAATGATATTGATTTTTAAAGAGAATATGGCTTTTAAACCTTTATACAATTTAAAAGACTGTAGGACTTTTAAAACAGTTAGACTGTGCTATATAGTGTGATATTATAAGGGTAAATGAGATCTTGGGGGACAAACCAGAAAGAAAAAGTTATAGCTTAAATTAATATGAGTGTCAAAGTGATTTTGTTAGTTTGTTTCTGTCAACTTGATATAAACTTAGCCATACCTGGAAAGAGGGAAATCTCAGTTTCCTCTACCAGACAGGCCTATTAGCATGTCTGTGGGGAAGGGTTTTTTTTTTTTTTTTATCGCTAATCAATGTAGGGGCACCTAACTAACTGTGAGTCATACCATTCCTGAGCAGGGGGTCCTGGATTTTGTAAGAAGCTAAGCAAGCAAGGGGGAGAAAGACAGTAAGCAGCCCCTTTCATGTACTCTGCTCCAGTCCCTACCTCCAGGTCCCTGACTTGGCTTCCCACTGATGATAGACTATAACCTGTCAGCAATATAACCCTTTCCTCCTGAAGCTGCTCTTGGTCATGGTGTTGGTCACAGCAATAGGAAACAAACTATGACAGTAAGGGTTCATGCAACATCTCTATAGGAGATCAGAGTAGGAAGCAACAGGCTCAGGCTCATACACTCACACACATTTAATTTAGCTTTCACCGACTTTTGAGCTTTATACAATGGGAGCTCTTGGAAGAGAAGAAACATGACGTTTGTGAAATTAAAGAAGGTGTTGTCTTTCTATTTGTATCTTTCAATAGAAACTTGATAATCATTGTTCTGATTATTAAATATTAATGTTTAATATTAAATAATATTAAAGTGAATATTGTCACCTGTTTCATGCTCATTGGTGGTGGGATCTGGGAAAGTGGACCCCACAAATGAGGCAAACTATAATCTCAAGCAATGGCAACTTTATTTAGAGCATCAGATAATTTATATTCTGGAGATTAAGAATTATGTAAGTAAGTTGTCCAGTCACCAGGAAAAGCCATGTGTGGCAAAAGCATGTTTTCCATAGAGGCACATGAATAAACAACAGCTGAAGTAAATTCACCCCTATCCACTACACATGGGAGGAGCACAGAAACATATACCCAGAACAATTCTGTGTTTTGAAGAAACTGAGGTCACAAGATTCTTGTTTTGTTTCTTGGAATTTTCTCACAAACACTCAGAATTTTCCTTGTATGGCCCCATTCTTGGACTGTATCCTGACATCTTTTCAATTTTTTAATATCAGGATATTCAGAGTGGTTTTGATTTGAGGTATTGTAGATAAATCTAATTATCATTTAATGCATGAGTATCCTATACGCAAGCAAATTATAAACCTGGTATATAATATTAGAATAGTGAAAACATTGCATGTAATTCTCTACCTCAAGAACAGAGATCAAAACTGTGTGCAGTACTACTAGTTATATTATGTTGATCAGAAAATGTAGTCAGGACCACCAGCCCACAGACAATGACATGGAGACTTATTAGTAATTATGAAAGCTTCACCTTAGCTTAGACTTTTTTCATAGTATAATGTAATATAATGTTATTATAATGTAAATTAACCCATATTTTTAAATCTATGTTCTGCCACACTCTCATCACCTCATCTCGGTACTGCATCTCCTGCTTCCTCTGCTTCTCGGTGGCTAATCCTTTCTTCTTTCCAGAGTGCCCTCTGCCTGGAAGTTCTGCCTATACACTCCTGCCTACCTATTAGCCATTCCACCTTTCATTACACCAATCACCCCAACAAACCTTCACAGTTTGCAAATAGCCCACAACAAGAAAACTCTAGAGAAGAGCTTGAGCAGAGACTCATATTATTAGTAGTTTGGGGATCTTATAGAATGTAGTCCATATTTGGCTTTCTTAGAAATACAAATGTTATTATGTCTAATGTAAATGGGAAGTAATTTAAATCCCCAGGAAAAAATTAAATAGAATCCCCCTTTCACATGATTGGATGCATCTCTTATGGTCCCAGGCTCCATTCATAAACACAGGCTCATTAGTAAAATAATTTCTCCTTTGGTGCATAGGGCTTTAAGTTGGCCTCAAGTGGGTAGACTTGACTCCTGATGATATGCCCCATATCTCCTTTGGTGCTTTAGCTAGATGTTTGCTATATTTCTGGTGACTTCCACTGTCTCCTTACCCTGCATTATTGTCCTGTGTGGGCTGGGGCTGGAGGAGTTGAAGGGGAATCCATAATGTTTCATTGGATCCATCTGCAATGACAGATGAATCCCTTTTCCCAATTTTTGTCTGGAGAAGTAAAAATAGGGCAGGTTGAGGTATCATCTTGCTTGTTTTCTTTTGCAGTAAAACCAAAAAGGTTAGAGTGTGCATAAGTTTGAGGCTACTGCTGGAAATAATACTTCAACCTAAGCAGAATCTAAAATGATATTTAAGAGCTTGCAAATTAACTGTAATGAACAAATCAAGATAGCCAGTACTACCCGTTGGGTTGAAGAAAAAGAAATATTAGTAGTTTGATGAATATCTGGACCATGAACCCCTTCTCTACCATTAAATAAGTCATCATAAAAAGTATCTCTCTGTCTGTAGAAGGGGAGGTTGGACAATTTCTGTAATCACAAATTCAGTTCATATGAGAAAACTCCATAGCCTACTAGCTGGATAATGATTTCCTATCTTTCCACAGCAATCTGCAAATGAATTGTAGAGTTCTGTAATGCTTTTAAAAACTGATTGTTAGTTATGGGTAGTATATAATACAGCAATGATCAAATCCATATAATTGTTGATATCAGATCCTCTCCTATTCTACAAATTGAACAACAAGAGTGAGGTAAGTACTTAGAATTTTATGGCCCTTATGAAGTAAATACATCTGTTTCAATGGTTTGTTTTCTTGTGCTGTAATACCTGCAGGAGACAATTTAGTGGGGGAAAATGAATAAATCTAAAGGCAGTAAGGATCCACACAATACACAAATGCTTCTTTTAGTCTGGATTAAAATACCTGTCATTTTTTTTGCCGCCTCTTGAGATTATGTGCAAGGACTGTCCAATGCCACCTCTCCTTCTAGAATGTTTACAGATTAGTTAGTGCATAATTAAGTAAACATTTTGACTTTGCTATAATTTTACTGGTAATACTAAACCCAGCTCATGTGATGTGGGAGTGATTTCTTATTGGGAAGTACTCTACAACATGTGGGCACAGGAGACCACGTCCTACGTATAACCCCAGCAGCAGAGACAGTAAGGGCCTCATTGAATAAATGGGACCTCCTGAGACTGAGAAGCTTCTGTAAAGCAAAGGACACTGTTGCTAAGACAGAAAGGCAACCCACTGACTGGAAGAAAATCTTCACCAACCCCGGAACTAACAAAGGTCTGATCTCCAAAATATATAAAGAACTCAAGAAACTAGACCGTAGAAGGCTAATCAACCCAATTATAAAATGGGGCACTGAGCTGAACAGAGATCTCTCAACAGAAGAAGTTCAAATGGCCAAATGACACCTAAGGTCATGCTCAACTTCCTTAGCAATCAGGGAAATGCAAATCAAGACAACTTTAAGATGCCATCTTACACCTGTGAGAATGGCTAAAATCAAAAACATCAATGATAGCCTTTGCTGGAGAGGTTGTGGAGAAAGGGGTACACTCATCCATTGCTGGTGGGAATGCAAACTTGTGCAACCACTCTGGAAAGCAGTGTGGAGGTTTCTCAGGAAATTCGGGATCAACCTACCTATGGACCCAGCAATACCATTCTTGGGAATATACCCAAGAGAGGCCTTATCATACAACAAAAGTATATGCTCTACTATGTTTATAGCAGCATTGTTTGTAATAGCCAGAACCTGGAAACAACCTAGATGCCCTTCAAATGAAGAATGGATGAAGAAAGTATGGAATATATACATATTAGAGTACTACTCAGCAGTAAAAAACAAGGACTTCTTGAAGTTTGCAGTCAAATGGATAGAAATAGAAAACACTATCCTGAGTGAGGTAAGCCAGATCCAAAAAGAGGAACATGGGATGTACTCACTCATATTTGGTTTCTAGCCATAAATAAAGGACATTGAGCCTATAATTCGGGTTCTTAGAGAAGCTAAATAAGAAGGAGAACCCAAAGAAAAAACATATAGGCATCCTCCTGAATATTAACCTTCATCAGGCGATGAAAGGAGACAGAGACAGAGACCCACATTGGAGCACCAGACTGAAATCTCAAGGTCCAAATCGGAAGCAGAAGGAGAGAGAGCACGAGCAAGGAAGTCAGGACCGCGAGGGGGGCACCCACACACTGAGACAATGGGGATGTCCTATCGGGAACTCACCAAGGCCAGCTGGCCTGGGTCTGAAAAAGCCTGGGTTAAAACTGGTCTCGCTGAACATAGAGGACAATGAGGACTACTGAGACCCCAAGAACAATGGCAATGGGTTTTTGATCCTACTGCACCTATTGGTTTTGTGGGAGCCTAGGCAGTGTGGATGCTCACCTTACTAGACCTGGATGGAGGTGGGTGGTCCTTGGACTTCCCACAGGGCAGGGAACCTTGATTGCTCTTTGGGCTGACGAGGGAGGGGGACTTGATTGTGGGAGGGGGAGGGAAAGGGGAGGCAGCGTTGGGGAAGAGACAGAAATCTTTAATTAATTAATAAAGAAATAAATAAATTAAAAATAAAGAAACTGCCTAGGCCCATTTGATAGGCCAACCCTTAGGTAGGCAGAGTAAACAGAACAGAATGCTGGGAGAAAGAAGCTGAGTCAGGAGTTGCCATGATTCTCCCACTCCAGACAGATGCAGGTTAAGATCTTTCCTGGTAAGCCAACACGTGGAGCTACACAGATTATTAGAAATGGGTTAGATCAATATGTAAGAGCTAGCCAATAAGAAACTGGAACTAGCCGGGCCAGGCAGTATTTAAAAGAACACAGTTTCCGTATAATTATTTCGGGCATAAGCTAGCCATGTGGGCGGCTGGGTGCTGGGGACACAGCCCCGCTGCTCCTATCACCACACTCATGTGTCCAGGGAGGACTTGGGAAATAAATTCCTTTATCCTGTCATGCCCTAGCTTGCCTAGGCAGTAAAGTTAGTTCTTTTCACAGGCTCTTGTAAGTTCTCATCAAAAAGTGCAGAGAATTCAATATTAGATTTATTATCAAATTCCTCAGCCCATGCTTCAGGATCATTTTTAGGCAATGGGGGATACATATCTAAGAGAGACTCTAGGAACAATGCTGGGAGAACCATCACCAACATAAGGTGGTGCCATTTTTCTTTTGATTATGCCTGCACAGGGAAAAACCTCTTTCTTTGTCTCTTTCTATAAACTTTAAAGTTTGATCATCCAGATTATATTCATTCAAGGAACTGGTCATTTCTTTGTCATGGTTACTACCCTCTTTATCTTCCTTAAGTATCTTAATTAGAGCCCAAATCGATGCCCGAGTGATCCAAAATTGAACACGGATCTTTCCTTCTTGTTTTTATGCCTTTTCAACATTCTTTTGGACTCTGTCTCATATTTATTCATCTAAAGTTCATTTTTTGGAATCCAGGGATTATAATCACAGACAACTTACAAACAATCTAATAATTAAATCTAATGATTTTAATACTTGTGCTCTACCTTTCTTCAATAAATCATGTACAAACTTGACATAAGGCAAAGCCTTCTCTGGTTTCTGCCCCATTATTCTCACTTACTCCCTTGTGTGTGGGTTCCCTTTCTCTTATCTCATATCTGACATCAGGTCCCTGATTCCTGGTGCTACTTTGACATACCTGGATCCTCACAGAAACTCCTCTTGGATATTCCACTGTTGTCCCAAGTCACGGGGATCGTGTGGTCACCATTCCATAGGACCAGTCCTTTCAAGCACTCCAGCAGATTGGGTAGATGTTAGCAGGTGAGGCAACCCAAGGCCCAGGTTGTGGATCTGGGAGGTAACTGAGCTTGTCAGTCTGGGACACTGCGACTGCACCCGCAGGCGTGGGGTAGAGACTGGTTTCCTAGGTTCATGTCACACGGGGCTAGCTCTCTTCACACCTGTGGTGAGGGATGGGACTATCTCTCCTGAGTGCAGGGGCCAGCTCTTCCATGAGGGGTCCTGCTCCGGTATCCAGTGAGGCGCAGGGGCAGCTATCCAAGGCCAGTGAAGGGCAGGACAGGCAGATTTCAACACGCATGGTTCCTATTGTACCCTGTGGTATCATGGGCCATGGACATCAACAGAGACGGCATATGTAGCAGGACTATGGACCCAGAGATGGCCCTTGGTAGCAGCTCAGGCCCTGATGTCACTATGGCCCCAGTGGCAGCACAAGTCACCAGATCACTATGACCCCAGCAACAACATGGCCCACGGACACCAACACCGTGACAGGTGGCTGACCCAGCCCCAAGCATCTTTATAGCCTTGGGTGGTAACAGGAGCCAAGGACATCAACTCAGACCCTGGCTTTGTGGCAATCTTTTGGATGATCATTGTTTATAGCTCCTGTCAATTTGCCTATTTTTTCCAATCTTGCATACCAATACTGTATAGCATTAAGTGACTATAATTTTTGAGTAAATAAAGAATTCATCTTTGACTTGATGTTTAAATGAAATTGCTTAAAGGCCCTACTTTCCTTCAAATCTTGAAAGACTTTCTAGTGAAGATATCAACAAAAACTCACCCTCTTGTTTGGTGACTGCATAGGACCTTTAGAGGAGTGAGTTTCCTGCCACATTCTAATGGTGCTGTGAAGGAATCACATGGTATCCGATGCAGAAGTGTGTTCACTTTAGTATACGAAACTTAAATGCCTACTCACACTCAGTGCCCAACTTAATGGATGGGTTGCAAGTGGAATTTGACACATAAGTAGCTTACATTGACTATAATCAGAGAGCTTTCTCTTTTATTTTATTTATTTATTTATTTATTAAAGAGTTCTGTCTCTTCCCCAACGCTGCCTCCCCTTTCCCTCCCCCTCCCCCCACCAGTCCCCCTCCCTCATCAGCCCAAGGAGCAATCAGGGTTCTCTGCCCTGTGGGAAGTCCAAGGACCACCCACATCCATCCAGGTCTAGTAAGGTGAGCATCCAAACTGCCTAGGCTCCCACAAAACCAATACGTGCAGTAGGATCAAAAACCCATTGCCATTGTTCTTGAGGTCTCAGTAGTCCTCATTGTCCACTATGTTCAGCGAGACCGGTTTTAACCCAGGCTTTTTCAGACCCAGGCCAGCTGGCCTTGGTGAGTTCCCGATAGAACATCCATCCCCCTTGTCTCAGTGTATGGGTGCACCCCTCGCGGTCCTGACTTCCTTGCTCGTGCTCTCTCTCCTTCTGCTTCCGATTTGGACCTTGAGATTTCAGTCCGGTGCTCCATTGTGGGTCTCTGTCTCCTTTCATCGCCTGATGAAGGTTAATATTCAGGAGAAAGTCTATATGATTTTCTTTGGGTTCTCCTTCTTATTTAGCTTTTCTAAGAACCCGAATTATAGGCTCAATGTCCTTTATTTATGGCTAGAAATCAAAATGAAACAACCAGTAGAAACATAAATTTTGCTCAACGTCTAAATTGAGTAATTCATTGCACTCCAATAAATCCTCCAATATGAAGGAAGTAATTCATTCAAATGATTGCTGTTTTCCCTGCTTTTATATTTAAAGCTGAAAGAGATAGAGTTAAATTGCACCCATAAAAGTGCCTTTTTTGATGTACCTCGTGCATTTTCCCGCAACGCACAGCCTTTCACTGTATGCGAGAAGCGCACTACCAGCACCAAGCGCTCATATGTGGATCGCTTGTGAAGTTGACCTTGCTGAGAGTTTATAAACACGGTTGGCATTCTGCTTAGAGGCACTTGATGTTTGTTTTCTCTCTAATACCGCATTTATAGAAGCTGAATTTCAGTAATGATCATTTATGGCTATCATTTTAGAATGTCAATCAGAAAAATAACATGACTAGTTTCCTGGAGTCAGAGCACTTCTGTTTATCTGTAAATTATAATAGCAGGTATAGGAGATTTGTTTTCTCCTCTGTAGACCCTCATGTTTGTGTACAGTTAGGTGTTCTGCCTGAGGTTCTGCCTAGTGGGGGAGGGTTTCCCTTCACTATTGCTCTCATGAAATCATCTTTTCTAAAATCATTTTTGTAATCTCCATTCACGAAGTCACTGAAGTCCCATTGCAGATGTCATTGCTTTTCCCATGTATGCACTGGCACTGATAGTAGTTATCGGCTGGTGCTCCATCCATTTTTTTTTTATCCTTCTCCACATTGGAATCTTCACTGCGTCTGCTCTGATTGTGTCCTTGCTCTAATTTGGAAGGCTGACTATAACTATATCCTGGCAAATCTCTGAAACTCTTGCCATGTTTCTCCAATCACATAGTCACGAGGGACATTTTTTTCTTTCTTTTTAAAACTTACTTATCTTTATTGTATGTGCACTGGCATTTGATCTGCATGGGTATGGATTGCAGATCCTCTGGAACTGGTGTTACAGGCAGTTTTCAGTTTCCATGTGGGTGCTGGGAATTGAATCTGGGTCCTTTGGAAGTGCAGTAGGTGTTCTTAACCCCTGAGCCATCTCTCCGGTTCCCATAGGGGGCATTTTCTAGTACAAAATGATAGGTGTACCAGTCCTCAGTTACTTTCAAATAGGTTAGCCTAGCCAAAAGCTCTTTCTCGTGCTTCCTAAAGATGTATCATGCTACCAATCTTTTGTTTTTGCCTACAGCTTCAACCTTACATCTCCACACCACTTTATACCTGGCATTTTAGCAATGGCAAATGGTTTGCAGTAACCTGCTCATGCCCACCTATCCATACCCATCCACTGCACCTCACATTCATGCCACACCCACCCACCCCAACTCCACCCCACATGTTCCTTTTTACTTCAATAAGAGCCTCTCCCTACCTCCTTTATCAACAACATTCATTTTCTGAATATTTAAGGCTTTTCTAAGAAGCTCTGTATCTTTAAGAAAACAGAATTGAATCAACATGGGGTGGTTCCTTCAGCATTCCAAGCACTAAGAAGGCTGGGGCAAGAGGATCATGAGCTTGAGGCCAACATGGGCTGCAACAACAAAGAGAGAGAGAGAGAGAGAGAGAGAGAGAGAGAGAGAGAGAGAGAGAGAGAGAGAGAGAGAGTTTATAGACCATGAAAGAAGTTTATAAGGATACCAAAATGAGAAAATATAACAATAGCTACAGATATGTGACTTCATATTATGTTGTAGTCCAGACAATATTACTCTGAAGAATGCTAGTAAGCTTTTACATGTGGCGCTGACAAACTGGAGGTATATGCTCCTAATAAAATGTAAGAAGCAAGGATCTGAGATGTAGAAACATGCTTCCTGCATATCACATAGCTGGGGGAGCAATAGAGCTGAGATACAAACCCCAATCCATTTGTTGAGCTGAGAGCTATAATAATATGCTGAGAACCTAGTGCAGATCCATGTAGGCCCTGTGATAAGAGCTCATATGAGTCTGCTTAGGAGATTGAGACAGCCTGTTCTCTTAGTGTTTTTCATTCCCTTTAGCTCTTACATGCTTTCCACCTCCTACTCTGCAGGAATTCCTGAGCTCTGAGGGGAGCGATTGGAAGGAGACATCCCATTTAGAGCTCTCTGTCTCAAGGACTCTCTCTCTTAGTAATGTCTGGCTGTGGGTCATCGCATCTGTTCCCATCTGTTTCAGGAGAAAGCCTCTCTCATGATGACTGAATAAGGCACTGATCTATGAGTATAGCAGAATATCATTAGGAGTCATTTTAATGATTTTCTTTAGACTAGCTGTGTTTGCTTTTACCCTAGGCCTCTGAGCTGTTTAGTATCTGGTTCTTGATTACCCAAGCATTTTAAAGTATGGGTTCTATCTTGTGAATTGAGCATTAAGTAAAATCCAGACACTGGATGGCTACTCCCACAAGTTCTATGACACCATAACCCTAGCATATTTTGCTTGCAGGACAGATTGTAAATCAAAGGCTTTGTGACTTGGTTGTATTTACATTTCTCTTTTCGTAGCTTGCAGAGTACCTCCCCAAATCAAAGATACTAGAACATATGAGGGAAGGCTCCATGTAGGCACCAGCTTGATTTCTTCACGTGGATATTATCCTTTTGCAATGGGGCCCCACTGTCAGTTTGCAGAGAGCAACACGCTGCCTTAGCAACATTCTGGGATATTTGGGATTTCCATGAGATCCTGTTGGCCAACAACTCAGCTGAATGTAACCTAGTCCTGCTACTGAAAGTCTCATTTGGAGACAAGATATGGTTAGTTGTGACTCCATTTGCCCCATTATTGAAGAATGTTTCCACTGCACTAGGATTCTATATGATACCTCAAATGCTCCTCAGTACTAGCTGTCTCTCCCAGCATTCCCTCCCTCAGTCTTATCCGTCTCTGCTCCCCATTATCTGGGTCCCATTCCTATTCACACCTGCCCCAGTGTACCCATAAGAACTATTCTATTTCTCCTTCCCAAGGAGTTCTATGTGTGCCTCTTAGTCCTTTCCTCTATACCTAATGTCTCTGGGCCCACGGATTGTATCTTGCTTATCATTTATTTAATAGGTAATACCCACATATAAGCAAATACATACCATATTTATCTTTCTGGGTCTGGGTTACCTCACTCAGGATGATTTTCTTTCTAGTTTCTCCATTGATCTGCAAATTTTATGATGTCATTTGTTTAAACAGTTCACTATTGGATATGGAGTCGGTGAAATCTTTCCCCATTTTTGTTGACTGTCTCTTTGTCAGAATGATAGTGTTCTTTGCCTTTCACAACTGTTCGATTTCATGAGGTCACATTTACTAATTGTTAATCTTAGTGCCTGTGCTAATGGTGTTTTATTCAGAAAGTCTTTTCCTGTGCCTATGAGTTCAAGGCTCCCCATTTTCTCATCTATGAGGTTCATTGTATCTGGTTTTATGTTGAGGTCTTTGATCCATTTGAAGTTGAGTTATGTGCAGGATTATAAGTATGTATCTATTTAGATTCTTCTATCTGTAGCCATCAAGCTTGACTAGCTCTATTCTTTGAAGATGCTGTATTTTTCCAGTGCATTTCTGGCTTCTTTATAAAACAATCAGATGTATGTAGGTATGTAGATTTATGTCTGGGTCTCCAATTAAACACCATTGATCAATGCAATACCATGCAGTTTTTATTAATGTACTTTTGTAGTACAACTTGAAATGGTGAATCCTCTAGCAGGTTTTTTTTTATATTTTGGAAATGATTTTATCTGTCTTGGGTTTTTTGTTTCTCCATGTTGAGTTGAGACTTGTCCTTTCAAGATCTGTAAAGAGTTGTGTTGGAATTTTGATGGGGTTGCACTGAATCTGTAGATTACTTTTGGTAAGATGATCATTTTTACTATGTTAATCTTACCAATCAGTGAAAATGAGGGTTCTTTCTATCTTCTTATATCTTAAATTTCTGTCTTCAAAGACTTTAAGTTCTTATCATAAAAGTTTTCCACTTGGTTGGTTAGAGTTACCCCTAGATATTTTGTATTATCTGAAGCTATTGTGAACTGTGTTGGTTCCCTTATTTCTTCCTCATTTCATATATCATTTGTATATAGGAAAGCTACTGAATTATGTGAGTTTACTTCTTTAATCTAGATACTTTGTTGAAAGTGTTTATCCGCTGTAGAAGTTCTCTAGTGAACTTTTTAGGATCACTTATCTATACTGTCATATCATCTACAAATAAAGAATTTTACTTCTTCCTTTCCAATTTTTATTCCCTTGATCCCCTTCTGTTGTCTTATTGCTCTAAGACTTCAAGTACTATGTTTAATACATATGGATGACTTTGTCTTGTTCCTGATTTTAGTAGAAATGCTTTAAGTTGATGTTGGCTATGGCTTTGCTGCAAACTGCCTTTATTATATTTAGATTTGTCCCTTGCATCCCTAATCTATCAAGAACTTTTATCACAAAGCAGTGTTAGATGCCTTTTTTCTTTTTTTTTTTTTGCATCTAATGAGATGATCATGTGGGTTTGTTTTTTTCAGTTTGTTAATATGATTTATTCATTTTCATATGTTGAACTATCACCACATTTCTGGAATACATCCCACTTGACCATGGTGAATGATCATTTTGATGTGTTCCTGGATTTGGTTTACAAGTAAATTATTGTGTATTTTTGCATCTATGCTCATAAGTGAATTAGGCCTGTTATTCTCTTTTTTTCTTGGGTCACTACGTGGTTTGTGTATCAAGGTAACTGTGACCCCATAAAATGAATTGGGCAATGTTCCTTCTGTTTCTGTTTTGTGGACTAATTTGAGAAGTACTGACATTAACTCTTCTTTGAAAGCCTGGTAGAATTCTGCACAAAACCATCTGGCCCTGAGCTTTTAAAAATTTTTTATTATTATTACTCTTTTGGGTTGGGAGACTTTGGATGACTGCTTCTATTTCCTTACAGATTATAGGTCTATTTAAATTGTTTATCTGCTCTTGATTTGACTTTGGTAAGTAGTACCTATTGAGAAATTATCCGTTTCTTTCAAATTTTTCAATTTAGTATAGTATATAGTTTTTAAAGTAGTAAAGAACCCTTATGATTTTCTGTTTTCCCCTCATGTCTGTTGTTATGGCCCCTGTTTTCATTTCAGAGTTTGTTAATTTAGATATTATCTCTCTGCCTTTTAATTAACTTGGATAGGAGTTTGTGTATTTTCTTGATTTTCCCAAAGAACCAACCCTTTGTTTTATTGATTCTTTGTATTGTTATTTTAGTTTCTATTTTATTGATTTTAACCTGCTTTTGATTATTTCTTTATATATATTTTTTGCATGTATTACTTCTTTATTACTTCTTTATGATCAAGAGCCTTCTGGTATGCTGTTAAGTTACTAGTATAAGACCTTTCAAGTATTTTTATGTTGATACTTTTTACTATGAACTTGCCTCTTGGGATCACTTTTATTGTGTCCTGTAAATTTTGGTATTCTGTATATTTATTTTAATTGAATTCTAGAAAGTCTTTAGTTTGTTTCCTTATTTATATTTATATCCACTTTTCATTCATTAGAGAGTTATTCAGTTTCTATGAGTTTGTAAGCATTCTGCTCTTTTGATAGTTGTTGATATCCAGCCTTAATCCATGGTGAACTATTAGGATGCAGGGGTTATTTCAACTTTGTTGTATCTGATGAAATTCAATTTGCTTTCAACTTCATGGTCAATTTTGAAGAAAGTTCTTTGAGATGCAAAGAAGAAGGCATACTCTTTGTGTTTGAGTGAAATGTTCTGTAAACATGTTAGGTTCACTTGGTTTATAACATCAGTTACCTCCAACATGTTTCTGTTTAATTTTTGTCTGGATGACTTTTCTATTGGTGAAAGTGGGGTACTGAAGTATCCCATTCTCAGTGTGTGAATGTCAATATGTGATTTAAGCTGTAGTAGTATTCCTTTTACAAATTTAGGTCACCTAGTGTTTGGGGCATAGATGGTAAGAATTCAAATATCATCTTGGTGGATTTTTTCTTTGAGCACACAATTTCCTTCCCTACCTCATTTGATTAGTTTTTGTTTGAAGTCTGTTTTGCTAGGTATTAAAACCGCCACACTACCTTGTTTCTTAGGGCCAAATGCTCTGAATATCTTTTTCCAGCCCATTACACTGAAGTAATCTCTTTTCTTGATGTTTTTTTTTTTTAAATTGCTGCAAAAGATTAGATCCTATTTTTGCATCCATTCCATTCTATTATTCTTTGTCTTTTGATTGGGAAATTGATATCATTGATTCTGAGAGACATAAATGACCAAAGATTGTTAATTACTATTATTTTGTTGTTGTTTGTGGTAGTGGTGGTGGTGGTGGTGTGTGTTCTTTTCTTCTTTTGATTTTGTTGGTCAGAGATTATTTATCCCCTGTGATCTCTTGGGTATGACTTACATCTTTAGGTTGGACTTTTATTAGTAGTGTATTGTATAGGCCTAGATTTGTAGACAGATAGTATTTAAATTTTATTTTATTATGAAACATCTTATTATGCCCATTTGTAGTGCTTGAAAGCTTAGATGGGTAGAATAGTCTGGGATAGCATTTGTGGTTTCTTAGAGCCTGTAGCACATCTCTCCAAGTATTTCTGGCTTTTTGAGTGTCCATTGAGAAGTCAGGTATGATTCCAACTCTGTCTTTATATGGTATTTGGTCTTTTTTTCCCTTGCAGATTTTGATATTCTTTCATTGTTTTCTGTGTTTTAATGTTTTGATTGTTATGTGCCAAGGAAACTACCTTTTCTGGTCCAATCTATTTCGTATTCTGTTAGCTTCTTGTACTTTGATTGGTATCATTGTCCTTAGGTTAGGATAATTTTTTTCTCTGATTTTGTTGAAAATATTTTCTGGGAATTGGGATTGATCTGGAATTCTTCTGTTACCTCTATTCTTACTATTTTTAGATTTGAACTTTTTCATGGTGTCCCAGATTTCCTGGATATTTGACATAGTTTTTTAGATTTAACACTTCTTTTTTACCAACATATCCCTTTTTTCTATTGTATCTTCAGTGCCTGAGATTCTCTCTTCCATTTACTGTATTCTGTTGGTGAAGCTTGCCTCTGTAGTTCCTTTTCGAATACCTAAATCTTTTCATTTCCAGATTTTCCTCAGTTTGTATTTTATTTATTGATTCTATTTCAATTTTCAGGTCTTGAACATTTTTATTCATTTCCTTCCACTTCAAATTTTCCTGAATTTCTTAAAGGGATTTATTGATTTCCTCTTTAAAGATTGCTATCATATTCATACAGACTACTTTAAGGTCTTTTTCTTGAGTTAGCTTTGTTGACTATTCAGGGCCTGCTGTGGTAGGACTGCTGGGCTTTAGTGGAGATATACTGTTCTGACTGTTACTGATTTGTTTTGATGCTGGCATCTAGGCATTTGGGCCTGGTAAGATTATAATTCTTGGGTGGTTGTTTGTTCCTTGGTTTCTGTTTCCTGTATGGTTTTTGTGGTGGTTATGTGTTGCCTGTTAGGAAATTTTCTGTGAACCTTTTAAGTGTGACTCCTGGGAGTTCCAGGTACAATGTGTTTCAGGATATTGGGAACTGGCATTTATGAGAATAGGCTAGGAATCTGAAGGTATTCACAGGAAGGAGGGACGAAGAGTGTTCCACCAAGATCTGCTTATTTAGTCTCTTTTGGAATGGGGGTAAACAGTGCAGAGAGTTTACCTCAGAAACTATAGAGGCAGGGATGGGTCTGGGGTATTGGATCTGGGGAATGGAATTAGCTGTTAATATCTGAAGTTACCCCACCTGCTTTCTTGACAGGAGTATTCTGTGGGTTAATAGGGAGTTTAACTACTGGAGTTAAAGCCTGGGATAAAGCAAATAGGTGGGGAAAATTAGGGTAAAGGGGAAGGTCTATAGGGTCCACAGGAGATGTAGGCAGAGAGGGAAGGAAGGCTGAAATGGGTGTTCTGATGCAGAGGTAGAGGTGAAACTGGGGGGCACAACTAAAGCAAGGAGGCTGCTTGTTCATCCAGGCCACCCAGAACTGAAATAATTACACAGAAACTATATTCATTATATCATTGCTTGGCCCATTATCTTTAGCATCTTGTTGGCTAACTCTTATATTAATTTAGGCCATCTCCTTTAATCTGTGTATCGCCATGTGGCAGTGGCTTACCGGGTAAAATTCCCGGTATCTATCTCTGGTGGCTCCATGGCATCTCTCTGACTCTGCCTTCTTCCTCCCAACATCAGTTCTATCTTCCCTGCCTCCATAAGTTCTGCCCTATCAACAGGCCAAGGCAGTTTCTTTATTCATTAACCAAGAAAAGCAACACACAGACGGAAGGACCTCCCACACCACAAGACAGTGGTGAAGGATTTTAGTCAGTTTACCTGTTTCCCTGGCCTACTCAGCTAGTATAGTCACAGGGAATGCCTGCTAGTATTGGTGGTTGGTGAAAAGAAGTATGAAGAAGACCACTGTGATCTGTTGGGTATGGGGCCAGAGAGGAAAAGAAAATCACAGCAGATTTCCTGCTACAGAGCTGGAGATGAGACTGGCAATATTAGATAAGGAGGAGCAGAATGAGAGAGGAAGATCTGTAGAGGGGAAATCTACCTGCTTCCCTTACAGGACTGGCTCTTGGCTTAGCAAGAAGATGACCAATAGTGTTGGGGTCTAGGGTAAAGCAATGTGTCAGTAAGGGTGGTTAGTAGTGGATGCTCTGGGGGCTGAAGAGATGGCTCAGTGGTTAAGAGTACTGGCTGTTCTTCCAGAGGTCCTGAGTTCAATTCCCAGCAACCCCACAGTGTCTCACAACCATCTGTAATAAGATCTGGTGCCCTCTTCTGGCCTGCAGATGAACATACAGGTAGAACACTGTATACATAATAAATGAATAAATAAAAAAATCTTTAAAAGAAAAGAAGTGGATGCTCTGTGGGATTCACAGGAGATGGGAGCAAGGCACAGGGAAGGGCATCATAGCTGATCTGCTGCAGAACTGGGACTGGAGTTGGGGGGTGGATCTGGGGAAACAGTGGGACAAGAGGAGATCTCCAGGCAGCCAACTTTCTCTTTCTTTCTTTCTTTCTTTCTTTCTTTCTTTCTTTCTTTCTTTCTTTCTTTCTTTCTTTCTTTCTATCTTTTTTTCCAGATGTGGCCTGTGAGTTAACAGAGGGTGCCTGCTGAAATTGGGAGCAGAATAAAGCAATGAGCGGGGGGGGGGGGGGGGGGGGGGTAGGCGGGG
>NW_026067930.1:24233612-24281077 GCF_014885135.2 Alexandromys fortis | reverse complement strand
ATATATAATGGAGAGATGAAATCAGACTGGCATTTACTCTAGAAAACATTAGGGGTTTGGCTATAGTTTTATGGATTTTTTTCAGGGCCTCTTATTCTTTAAGTATTATTGCTACAGATATGTATTATATATAAGATTATGCATTTAACCTGCTGAGTCCCTCTTGTGTGTATTTGTTTAGATCTGACAACATAGGGGCTTTTCTTGGAAATTAGTGGTGTGGATTAGAACATTTACAAGCACATTTTGTCATAAAGTATATGTCAGAAAAGTATGTAGTGAAAATATTAATCCCACTAATTAAGAATAAGACTACTACCACAGTTTAAAACCAAATTTGAAGCAAGCTTTAATTAAATATTGACCAAGTGGATGGGCCTTGGCCAGGTCCAGCTCTTGTTTTCCGGAGAAAATGTCCCTGAATCAAGTTTACAGCTGCTTAGGTATTTTCCATCAGGGCCAATTGGGGGCAAGCATACATCCTGTTGTTTTTCCTGCCTATGAATCTCCCACCCACATCTGATCAAGCAGGTCTGCTGTAGATGGGCAAACAAACTTCTTTAGGATAGTGAAAACATGTGTCTTGTTATCTCTCATAAGCAATAGCTTCTAGTATTTCAGGAACTATCAGTCCTTGGGCAAGGGACTTGCAGATCAGAGGCATTTTTGTTTAATGGATCTCTAAGGCATAGTAATTAAATCTAAAGTTTAAGTCTGCAGCAGACACCCAGACACAGAGGAAGAAAGATGAGAATGCCTCACTGATAAGAGAAGCAGGAGTGGATCCAGACCAGGAACATTTAAAGAAACAGGACTGAGTCCGCAATCTAGGACAGAGCAAGCCTAAGACAGAGAACTCCACAGAAGCAGGAACAGAGGAACAACCGCTGAGGGAGTGGGCCAGAGACCTCTGCGGATCTGAGTGTGAGTCTGGGACCTTCAAAGGTGTAGGCAGGAACCAGAGACCTCTGCAGGTCCATACATTGAGTCTGGGACCTCTGAGGGAGTAGGCCTAAGTCAGGACCTCTGCAGGCCCAGGAGTACATGAGTCTGGGACCTCCGAGGGAGGAGATTGGAGCCAGAGATGTTTGCCAAACAACCCCAAGCCAGAGACCTCCAAAGGAGTGGATCCAGACCAGTGACATTTACAGAAACATGACTGAGCCAGAAACCTAGGACAGAGCAAGCCTGAGACAGCAAACTCCACGGGAATAGAACAAACACCAGGAGTGCAAAGCAACCTCCAGGAGCACAGAGTGACAAATGGGGTGACTGGAACCGTGGCACTGACTGCAACATGAGGAGCAACCATCTGAGCCTTGGATTCACTAGTACCTGGAAGATTGGTCACCAGAGTCACAGATAGCCCCAACTACACCAATCACAGGAAAAGATGGGTAGAAAAGGTAAGAACACATGCAACACCATAAAGAGCAACATGACACCAGTAAAAACTAGTGACCTTACAACAGGAAGACTTGAACAATGAAATACAGATGAACCAGAAGAAAATGACCTTAAAAATAATTTTAGGAGAATGTTTGGGGCCCTTAAAGAGGAAATGAAAAATTCCCTCAAAGAAATTGAGGAAAAGACAAGCAAAAAAAAAAAAAAGTCTTTCAGCCTTTGAGTTTCTTCTGTTGAGAATTCTCTGTTTAGTTCTCCACCCCATTTTAAAAATTTGATTATTTGGTATTTTGTTGTCTAGTTTCTTGAGTTTCTTTATATTTTGGAGATCAGCCCTCTGTCAGACATGAGGTTGGTAAAAATCTTTTCCCATTGTATAGGCTGTTATTTTGTCTTGTTTACCATGTCCTTTGCTTTACAGAAGATTCTTAGTTTCAGGTATTACATATTGCTCTTTGCAATTGTTTTCAAAACATTTGCATCTTTATTTGTGAGAAATATTACTTCACTTTTTTTTGTAGGGTCTTTTTCTGGTTTAGTATGAGGTTTGACTTCATAAAATGAATTGCAGAATATTGTATCTTTTTTCCACAAGAGGCCGTGTAGCATTGAGTTACTTCTCCTTAAGCATTCGATAGAATTTTTAGTGAAATAATCTGACCTGGGAGATTTTTGTATGTGTGTGAATTCAGTTTCTTTCCTAATGCATGCATTGCTTTGTGTGTAGACTATTTAAATGACCTTTAAAATCACTTAAGTTTTGATAGTTTATGCCCATCTTCTGTCTCACTCAAGCTTTTGATGTTGTCAGTCTGTAATGACTATCTTTAAAGAATCACTGATCATGATAATTGGTGTCTTTTCTCTTTTGTTCATTTCTCTCTACATTTTGGTAATATATATTATATATAATATATATTTGTAGAAAATCAGTGCTTTAAGTAATATATAACAGGAAGAATATGACAAAGCATGTCTTCTAGTTTTCTCTTGCTAGAAATGTAAGCTGTATTTATTTAGTAAAGGTACTCATCATCCATTTTTAAAAATTATGGGCAAATAAAGACAATACAACATAGTAAATATTTTACCTCAATATTCTCTTTCTAATATTTTGCTTCCTCCTAAGATAGTTCTTTAATGTCTCATTTTGATTTATGCTTTGTGTCTTTTCCAATATGCATCCTGATCCCACCCATCTCCCATCCGTTGAATTCACCCTCTGCCCCTGTAGTCTCCCTTCACTCCAAATATTAAAAATAAAATATAAGAAAAAACAGGAGGAAAAAAGGAAGAAAGGGAGACTCCCCTCATGGCAGCTGCAGTGTGACTTAGTAAGTCACACAGTAAAGCCCTTTATCCATACATCTTTATATGCAGGAAATCATGGCAAAGAATCATTGGTTTGGTTTGAGGGCCCTGGTCTCTGCTACACTATCAACACTGGGTCATCCTTGGAACTCTTCCTCAATATCCTGTTGATGCCCTGTGTCATGGAGAGCTGGGTCCCCAGGACTGTCCCCACCCAACCTCTACTCCAGCAGATCACAGACGGGGTGGATGTTGGGGAGGGCCAATACTTAACCCTGGTTCTGGGCCTGGGTAGTTGAAGGGTTGGTCAATCCACCAGTTTTCCCCTGTCTTTACCAACAGGGTGAGTTCTCCACCATTGCCTTGGCCAGTTCACCACTTGTAGTGATGAGCAAGAAGTGGAGTCAGTTCTCTTACTTTCATGTCCTCAAGTTCGGTTCTCCCACACCTATATATTCAGGGCCACCTCTACTGTATTTCCAGCTGTGGTGTGGAGGCCACTCTCCCAAGCGCTACAGCTGATAAAGGGCAGGAACAGCTCTCCCACTGTTATGAGTCAAGGGGCGATTTCTCCCTGCTCAAGATGACATATTACAGGTGAGTAACGGGGATCACTCACAACTCTGGGGCTGGTTCGCCCACACCTCTGCCAACACAGTTGGCTCGATTGTGTTCCCCAGGCGAGATGCAAGGCCTGTTCTCCTCAGTGTTGCAGCTGGTGAGAGGCAGAGACAGCTCTCCACTCTTATGACCTCAGGGCCAGCTCTCCCACCTACCTTGGACTTTGATGGGGGGAGGGCATCTCTCCCCGACCTGTGCTGCCACATGATGGATGTGATGGAGACAGCACTCCCATGCTCATGTTCTTGGGGCTGGCTCCCCTGTGCCCTTGTCAACAGGGTCAGCTCCATTGCGCTACCCAGACGAGGTGCAGGGCCTGTTTACCCAAGTGTTACAGCTGCTAAAGGGGTCAGCTCCCTCACCAGCTGGAGGTGGTCACGGAAGAGGGGAGGGCATTTTCCCTTTCCCATGCCACCACACTGCAGATGAGGGAAGCAGTACCAGGTATATCTTTCTTACATTCACAGGGTTGGCTCACCTACATTCCCATCTACAGGGTCAACTCCACTGTTCCTCCCAAGGGAGATGCAGGGGCTCATTCTACCAAGTGATGTAACTGGTGAAGGGTTAGGTCAGGTCCCCCACGTGCTGCAGGTGATGAGGGGTAAAGGGAGGAGGGCATCTTTCCCTCACCCGTGCTACCACTTGGCAGATGAGAGGAGCATGACCTGTTCTTTCATTCTCACACCCCCAGGGCCAGCTTGCCTATGTTTCTACAAATAGGGTCATTTCTTCTATGCTTCCCAAGTGAGGTGTAGGGATCCTTCTCCTGAGGGCTTCAGTCAGTGAGGAGAAGGGGCAGTTTTCCCTAGCATTGAAGCTAGTACGGGGTTGGGCCAACTCTGTACAGCACTATCCTCTCTGTCTTTGGTGACATCACACATCAACACAGACTGTAGCAGCATCAGGGCCATGGACCTAGGTGTGGGCCCTAGCAGTAGCCCAGGCCCAGGCATCACCTTGTTGCCGAGTGGCAATCAAGTTTCCCATGTCAGCCCACTCCTTACCATTTTCCTTTTTTCAGGTATTCCTTTGTCCACAGGAAATGAACTATTCTCTCTCTCTCTCTCTCTCTCTTCCATATCACACCATACATTTACTCACCATAACTGCCCAATCTGCTCAGTGTCACAGGCACCTGGAAGGCCCATGTTTTCTTTTAAATACCCGAGGCAGTCCTTTGTGTTGGTCTCTTTGTCCCGCTCAGTCCATCATGGCACTGGGCAGAAACATGTCCCTTCCTCTCCTAAGATATTTTTAAAGGGGAAGTTGGAATAATACTAAACTTTAACTTATTTTACATGACATTCTTTGATTCTTCATTAAATTGTTGCTTAATATTGCTTTATGTAAAGACTGATTTCTTTCTTTCCTTTTTCTGTTATTTTTTCATGGATTTAGCTTTGAACTGGAAAAGAAGAAAGGTTTATGCTGGTTCTGTTTTGGGGGTTTTAGTCCATGGTGGTTTGGCACTGTTTGAGCTTTACTGAGGCAGTACATTGGAGTGGGAATGGAAGGCAGAGCAGGTTCCTTTTTTTCATGTTGGGGAAGAGAAACAGGAGAGCAAGAGAACAATATTTTCTTTGAGGGTATGCTCTCACGGACCTAAAGCCTTTCATTGGCTCTGATTCTTTAAAGCTTTCTACCATGTTCCAGTGTTGTCATACCAAGGACCAAACTTTAGCATATGGGCCTTTGGAGACCATTCCAGATCCAAAGTATAACACTCAAGATGTTTGTATATGTTTTTACCTAACACTGACTATACAAATATGTAGTCCATTCCCAGAACTAGGGTTGAGTGTTGGCCCATCCCAACATCCATCCCATCTGTGATCTCCTGAGCACAGATTGGGGGTGGGGGTGAGAGGACTATCCTATGGACTCAGGGCTACAGAATCTCCATGAGACAAGGCAGCAACAGGATGTCCAGAAAGGTGTGTGCTACTTTGGATGCCAGTAACCATAAGACATGTCTCTTCTCAAAGCCATTGTTCTCAGTTTGAACTTGGTGGAGACTCCACTCCTGCTCTGTTTTCTCTGCTAGAGAAGACAAACTATGGAATATTTTTGTCCACATGAATAAGAAGCAAATGTTACATATAGCTTAACAGTACAGCTGTTGACGGCAGTGTAGCTGAAGTCATCTTATCCTGACAGAGTCCAAAGTTGCCATTGGCCTCTGAACAGTATTTAAGCCTAATAAAGTGAGCTCTGGTTTTACCCCATGATTGGTGAAGCTTGTTTTTTTTTAAGAGAACTTAAAGAAATTAAACCTAATTTTTGAAGGTTTTATTCTAAAACAGATATAAAGGACAACAGGGGCAGGTGTATTACAACATAAAAATAACAGAACTTCTTTATTTCCTTGTCCTTTTCTGGAACTTATTTATTCCAGGAGATTAAGCCCACTTTGTTTGTGACATCTACAGGTTAAATTGTTAAAAAATAAATGTATGGAGTTGTGTTTGTTTAAATCCATTCCCCTTTGTTGTTCAGGGTAAAATAATCTTTCCTTTCATTAGTGATTTTAGCCATTGGCGTTATTGTTACTTTTCTTGTCGTTCCTGCTTCAGATTCTACACCATCCTGGTTCAGGACTCATGTAAGAGAGAAATGTGTCCCCCCTGAGAGGTGTAAGCACTCTGCAGTGCATATTCTGTGTTATGTATTCTTAACATGCTGCAAAGTCATGGGCCCATAGTGTGATGTCTCTCACATCTAGGTGAAGTTTAGGGTAGGATGATTTGAACTGAAGGAAAGGTAGGGCTGTGTGTGTGTGTGTGTCTCTCTCTGTGTGTGTGTGTAAAACATGTGGAGTACAAAGAGAGAGAAATTGGAAAGATCATAACTAGAGTTAAGTAGGAGGAAAGACCATGACTCTTGGAGACTCTAATGCAAATCTATGACTGGGCTTTCAAAACAGGGCCTCCTAAGCCCCGCTAAAGCATACAAACATGTCCTAAAATGTAAACCTTTTTCAATTAATATTTATTGCCTACTATGGTTCTCAATCATCTTGGCACCTGATGTAATAATAATAATAGCTATGAATAAAAGTAAGTTATGAATTGAAGTGAGCTTTGTAGAGTCTCAGAAGTTCATTGTCCAAGTCCCAAGGTATGTCTGTTTCCTTGCTTTGATTTCTGCTCTTCAGTCTCCTCTCTTTGGAGCAAGGCTCTTGACTTATTTTCACTCTCCTGCAGTGGAGTCTCAGTGTCTGTGCCTGAGGACGGAGGAGAGTGAGTGCCGCCAGCTGCTTGCCTAAAGGTCCTCCCAATCTTCAACCCGATGGAGGAAGTGTGCTGTTACACTTCATTTGAAGAGACAGAATTTTCCTCATACTCTACAATTACTTTCTAAAGCAGTCACCTTTACCTTTCATCCTTTGCATTTTAGATTTATTTTTGTTTCTTTAATTTTATGTAAAGCAAATCCTTCCATACTTTCGTGGGGCTTGAAAGCTATGTGTAAAGAAAAAAATTAAAGGAACTATTGTGTAGAGAGCTACTCACCTTCACTTCCAGAGGCCTCAGATGAGTCGACTGTTTGAACAGGATTGTCTCTAACATCATTCTATTCACAAGTGTTCAAAGAGTCTTTAGCATCCACAGTAAAGAAACCATGTGTATAACCGAAGGGCAGCGATTTGCCATGGTAAGAATTTGTTGAGCATCTCCAGTGGCCAGTCACGGTGTTAGGTGGCACTGGGGAAGTAAATGCAAGTATACCCGTGTTAGTACACCAAAGACTCATGAAAATGTTAGGGAACACGAAGTAAAACAAATAAACAAACAAATGCCAGAATAATGGGAGTCCAGTAACAAGGGGACGGTAAACAGATGGAGCGATTGGTTTTGTGGTTCACAAATTTTAGGGAAGCAAACATGCTCCAGAGCAGGCAACACATTAGATCTGGAAAAGAAGGAGCATGGAGAAGGGATATGGTGACGCCACAAGAGGTGCTCTGAAAGCCAGGAACAGGCAATCCTCACTCATAATACTCACTGGTTGATAGGGCACCTGCTCAGGTCTTCCAGGACCACTAACCCATCTGACCTCATTTATGCCCCTGGGGTTGTTTTATGCTCAGAGCTTGTGCCGTCCCACTACTGTAGCTTCAGCTACAATTGGGGGCCCTCTTGAACTACAACAACTGCCAATAATTTGGTTCTGCATGGACTTATTTTTTAGAAATATAAAAATTTAATATTTTTGAAAATGCCATAATTTAATGTAAGTTTTTGTAAGCTATCTTAGAAATATTTTAAAAAGGAAGTACTCTGGGGACTGGGGAGATGACTCAGTGTTAATTGTATATGCTGTGAAGGCATGGAGACCCGAGTTTGGATCCCAACACTTACATAGCTATATAAGATCAGATAGATGGAGGGCAGCTTGGAAATGGAAGAAAGCAGGCAGGCATCTCCAGAAACAGAACTGTTCTTTTGATCAGAGCAACTGAAAGGCTGCAGTCTCTTGTGGAAATGGAGACTGTACACCTGTGGGTGGTGGGATTTGGGCTTTTTATTGGACAAAAATGGGGAAACTTTGGGAATAGAAGAATTTATCTATCTGCTGGTCAGTTTCCCTGCAGTCTGGATGCAGTGGATACCAGCGGGTGTGGCATGTGGGTCCCCTGGTCAGAAGCTTCCACAAGCATTTTTGGTCAAGTCAGCTCTCCTGCCTGCAGTTTCTTTCTTTCTTTCTTTCTTTCTTTCTTTCTTTCTTTCTTTCTTTCTTTCTTTCTTTCTTCCTTCCTTCCTTCCTTCCTTCCTTCCTTCCTTCCTTCCTTCCTTCCTTCCTTCCTTTCTTTCTTAAGATTTCTGTCTCTTCCCCCCAGCCGCCTCCCAGTTTCTGACTCTTAAGCTTTTAGGTCATTAACCCTTCAAGGACAATCTGGACATGGCCTCCTACATGCTGTACACAGGAGGATCATGGGCTTGTGGGCCGCCAGCCTAGATGAACACTTTGGATTCACAGCCCTGCTGCGAAGGAATATGACAGAGGATAGGATACTTGACTCACTTCACTGGCTGCCCCCTGTGTGCGTATACCAACTCATATACTCCTATTACCTTCAAAAAATGGATCCCGTGGACTGCAATTAGTTCAATGGTAGGGTACTTTTCCTAGCATGCCCAAGACCATGGGTTAAATAAATCTCCAGGACACAAAATCCAATACTAATATTAATAAGATCAAGATCAACTAGTGGGACTATATTACTTTTGTCTGCTATTATAGAAGTCATTTCCATAAGTAAATCTAGAAGGGTCTGCATTTGATATAAAAAGTGATTAGGTTCCTAGTTCTAAAAGCCTCATAAGAGTACCTTAGACAAATGATCACGGTTAGCATAGTACTCCAGCACAAGCCTTCGATGTAATATGCTGGCAGAGTATTATTCTGTGGAATTCCAGTCAGAATTCACATCTTCAAAAGCTTCTGTAGGAGACTGAACCCCCGACCAGAGAGCCTGCAAGGGGCTGACTTAGGCCCCCTGCTCATATATCACAGTGGTGTAGCTTGCTTCTTGTGGGGCTCCAGGGACTGTCTTTGATTGTTGCTTGCTCTTGGGACCCTTTCCTCCTTCCAGGTTGCCTTCTCCAGTCTTAATGGGAGGTTCACTCATTGCAGGAATCTAGGCACATCTCACCGCAACTTAATATACATGACTGCTTGATATCCATGGGAGGGCCTGCCCTTTTCTGAAACAGAGGAGGACTTGGGGGCAGGACTGGGAGAAGAGGAAGGAGGAGAAACTGTGGTTGTGATGTAAAAACAAAAATAAATGCAAATCAATCAAACAAAAGGTTTCTGTGGGTTATAAACTAAGATTCATGGAATTACTGCTGTAGAGGGATCACAGGGTCAGAACCACGTAAGCAGAAAGTGAGCACCTAGGTAGGACTGTGGATGAGAGAGACTCACAGGAGAATTGAAGACATGTGAAAATGATCTGAAAGTCTGTTGATATTGTTGTACCAATGTCGAAATTCCTGATATTGGTAATTATGCAGGTCTAGGCATCAGATGTACGTTGTTATTAAAGCATGTGGGAAGAGAGCATACATAGAATGGTGGCATTTTTTTTTGCAACTTTTGAAAAGTCTGAAATTATTCAATCAATTAAAAAAATACTTATGTGTAAATGCCATCCCAAGACACAACTAAAACAATTCAGTTTTATTATTTGTACATCAATAATGCCAGTGATCACAAGTAGTTTATTTAAGTATAAAGGTAACTGTGTACATGTGGACAATTTTGAGCTTTGAATATGTTTTAAAACGTTAAATTAACATGCTTTATTATAATTGTATTTTGGAATGGGTTCTGGCTACAGATTTCCCTCTTATACTTTCTGAATATTGCTTTAGAAAAGTGGTTAACTATATTTACAATAAGAGCATATTACAAACATGAAAAAGATGTTGCTTTATGAATCAACATTTTGCAAAAATGCATGTCTATAAATCCTTGAAATGCTGTTTAAAATATTGCTTGGTGTAAGAAAAATGCATTATATACAGGTAAGAAATTGTCAAAAAACCAAATTTAACTAGCTTTTTTCTCTTTGTATTTCTTTCCTACTCTTTCAGCCTCTGTGCTGGAGGAAACAATGTTCTCGCCTGTTCTACTGCCCTCTAGAGGTAGACTGGAGAGAACTTGTGTTGTTAGGGAACGCTGGAATAGGAAATGCAGCTTGGAAGTTTCTGTAGGTGGAGATAACTGTGGTTTATTCACATGTACATTACTTTAGTGAAGTATCACCTTCTTAAATTTTATATCATATTGCTTGAAGGTTGTTGTGAGGCTTAATGTTTACTTTAGCTGTGCATGTCAAACCAGCCTGGTGCCAAGACATAACGGCCAAGGGAATTTCATCAATAGAAGTCTGCTTTCCAGATCTTTCCTCCCTTGTAGGAAATCCTTCCACTTCCATGATATCCAGTCCTTCCTTAGGGCATCTAGGACTGTTTATCTCTGTCCTTTCTAAAGAAGCAGCAGGGAACAGTTAAACTCTTCTTGGTTACTCGTGTATTACACACGATAGAATTTTGAACTTATTCACATCAAGCTACTTCCGCTTGCCCAGTCCCTTCTAGCATCCCAGTGTTAGCATTGCTGGCATGATGTTTGCATGGAATATCTTACTTAGGTAAAAAAATTCCTCAGATATGTATCTTAACTGTTTCTTTGAAAATTATACTTTTATTAGAACTACTGAGAATTTATGCAAACAAATAAAATTTGTCAGGAGTAATATGATATGTATTTTAATTTATGTAAAACTTTCCAGAAGTAGTCTATGAATGTTCAAAAGAAGGGTTCATTGATTATTGTTTTAGACTAGAAGCTGAGGTTAACTAGACTAATTAGTTGAATGTTCCTTTAAAAAAAAACACTTGCAATATGATCTTAGAATTTGTAGTATTATTGTAATCATCATTTTTGTTTCCTCTGAGCAGTACAAACCTCACTACAATGGGGAACTGAATGGTTTCAAAGCGAGTGACTGAACTTTTCACCTCAGACTTTCCTTCACATTAGCCTGTGGTTTAATGTGATTGACAGCCAATTCATAGTAGCGTGCCAAAGAACTGGGGGCCAAAATCATCCAAATTATGGAGAGAAAAATTTCTCCAATAGAAAAAAAATAAAGGCAGAAGTGAAATGGCCAGTGTCGCTGGAACTAATTGGCCCCCTTCCTGGCAAAGGAGTGAACGTGCACGGGGACTGAATAATCTCTTGGATTTGGTGGCAGACCCTTGCAGGTTGGAACTACGGATTGGCAGGTTAGCATAAGGGGAGGCCGTATCCCCCTAGTACGTGACACTTCTGTTCTGTGAATTTCCATTTTGTGTGGCTGTCAATCTGTGGCTTTTGTAAGCCTTAAACTTTCTTTAGAAGCAACACACACACACACACACACACACAAAGAATGACCCTACCTCCTAAACTACCACATAAATCAGCCTGATTAGTAATCTCTATTAAGAGACACCGAGCTTGAAATAGACTGAGTATTTGAGATACAGAATGAAGGACTTGGCAGGGCCAAATAGGGAAGTCTGAACGGCATCTGTCCTGCCCCGCTCCTAGCACTTGTATGAGTTTGAAGCCTATTCACAAAGGCGCTACATTATAAAAGTGCGAATGATAGCTGCCCACAAGCAGCCCTTTCGACAGCGTTAGGAGGCGAATGTGCAACATCAGTATTTATTAAAGATACAGGGGTCTCAGGAAAATGCTTTATAATAAAGAAGCCACATGTGACGATGCTTTAGATAGAAGTCCATTAATAGCAGGCCGTTTCCAGCGTTCCTTTTTCGTTAACAAGAGTTTGATCTTTTTATTTCTACCTTGGATTTTTTTTTTTATTTTAAGCTCTTTACTAAAGCCACAGATGGGATATTGCTGTGTCATTTCCACGGCATCATACAGATTACCAAATGTATGCAGCTGTCCCAAACTCCCTTAATAGACCACCAGCTTTTCAATACATCTTCCACTGATGGCATTTCTCTGGCTAAACACCATTTCAGAAAGAAACATACCATATGTGCTGCCACACACTCAGGTACAACAAAACCCTTCTTTAGAAAGTTGTTCCCTGTCTTATGATGTCATGTCGGGGCTTTTAAAACATTTTGTTCATCTTTCTAATTTTTTATTTTAATTTATTTATATACTATACTTTCTTTCTTTTTACCCTACATGTCCTTTGAGTATATATTTAAGCTTCCAATTTAGGGCTTTTATGGGATTTCCAAGGGTGTGAATGAGTGGGTCTCTGTGTCTGTATGTGTTTCCTGTGGCTTGGATTGGCCTCTTTTCCCTCTGTTTGTCTCGTACAACTTTGATATGATGGTCTTTGTTTTACCTTATCATACTTGATTATTTTCTCTTAGAAACCTGTTCTTTTTAAATGAGAGACAGAAAGGAAGAAGATCTGAATGGATGAGAGGTAGGAAGGAACTAGCTGGAGCAGAGGAAGGGGAAACTACAGTTAGGGTATATTAAGTGAGAAAAAATCCTATTTTAAATAAAAGGAAGAAAAGTTGTGCCAGCATTATGTATTAATTTAGAGACTGTGATTTTCAGTTACACATTAGAAACACAAAATTTGTTGAATGAAATAGAAAATACTATAAATAGTTTCTAATATACTTGTCCCGAAGCAACTCCCAACACATTCTTTTCTGGACCATAAGACTCAGTATTTCGTATCTCAATTTCTCCTTTTAGGAGATAATCAGAGACTCTGGTTACAGTTGTGTAGTCTTTCAACGAGGTTAAATATTGCTAGATCATGAAGCTGGAGAGAGAGAGAGCTCAGTCTTTATGATAAAGTATTTGTTGTTCAAGCATGTGACTTGAATTCATGTCTCCAACACCCATGTAAAAGCCAGAATTTGGCTGTGCGTGTCTCTAATCCTAGTGTGAGTGGTGGGGGCTGCACACAGGCAGATGCCAAGGCTCACCGCCCAATTAGTCTAGGCAGAAAGATCCTCTCCCAAAAGTGTAAGGTGGAGAAAGAGGTAGAGGTACTTAAAGTCCATCTCTAGCTTCTACACCTGCAAACAGAGGTCAGTGCACCTGGACACACACAGGTGTGAGTGCATGCGTGCACACACAATTGTGAGATCAGTGATGTGGAAGGCAGGTGTGTGTGTTTCATTTGGTATAAATAATTTAAGAGTTACTCTTACTAATATGCTTAAATAGTATACTTCCATGATAAAAATTTTATTATTTTCAAGTTCCCTATACTGTCACCATTAGAAGACTGCAACTGATGACCTAACTAAAACCAGCAAGAACAGTTCTTCAAGATCATTCCAAGATGAGCGCTTTGTTACCTTATACCAAATGCAACCACATTGCTCTCAACCATTTAAGGGATTACCGACTTGTCTCATTTTCTTTTACTTTATTTTGCATATGTGACCACCGTCTTCTAAGACTGCAAAATTGGTAAGGGTAGGAACGGTGCCTCTTACTGCTTTGAAATGCCTTGCTTGCTGAGGCAAACATGAGCTATAAATTGGTGGCCCCTGGGTTCATACCCTGATACACAATGATATATTAAACTTTCCAAAACAAGTACTTCCCTTTCGTCTACAAGTATTGATTGATTATGTGAATAGCAGCATTGCCATGAATGGGAGACAGCCATCTCTCGCGGTTTCACTGCTCTTCCCCGTGTGGAATGGGCATTAAATTACTTTTAAATACTGGAATTTCTAAAAGCTGGACTCTTACATGATTCACTGCTAGAGAAAATTGTTTAGGTAAAACCCCCAAATTCCTCAGAATCTCTATGCATCATTTCAAATATCCTTCAATATCACACAAACTAATTCTCTATGTAGTGTGGCTATGCTATGTGTGTAGAAAAACAATCACAATCAAAGGAGAAAATATGTCATTCTAGTGTCTTTGGCAATCATTTAAGAACATACTTTTTTAATTATTAAAAAAAAGTGACTCTTAATCTGTATGTGGTGACACCTGTCTGTAATCCTAGCTCTTGTGATGCTGAGGCAGGAGGATTGTGAGTTTGAGTACTTGAGTAGCCTGAGATTCAGAGCAAGAGCCTGTTACACACACACACACACACACACACACACACACACACACACACACACACAGCATATAGACCAGCCCTTCCCAAACCAACAACAACCCCCAAGCAACAAAAAGTGTAATTCTTGACACTTTAGTCTTTCTTTGCATGTGTGCTTTTGCAGAAAGCTAGATGAGATATTTTTTTATTGAAAGAAAAGAAAAAAAGAAAAGAAATTCCCACCTCCTTCCAGCCTCCCATTTCCCTCCCCTCCTCCCACTCTTCTCCCCCCCCCCCACTCCTCTCCCCCTCCCTCTCCAGTCCGAAGAGCAGTCAGGGTTCCCTGCCCTGCGGAAAGTCCAAGGTCCTTGCCCCTCCATCCAGGTCTAGGAACAGCACCATCTCTGGGGTGGGTAGATGAGATTTTTAATGACACTTGAAATCACTCGATACGTCGTAGTTCCAATATATATTCTCCCCATAGCATCTAAGTTCATTATTACCCCAAATACCTGCTTTTAGAAAACATAGACATGTTGATAGTTTGCTTTGCCATCGAGTTTAGGAAAATATAAATGAGTGCTTGCAGTCCCGAGCCTGACAGATGTGTGGTTAGTTGCTCTGATCCGTGGTGTGTGCTGTCTCTGTCGGGGATTCTGCGTTTGCCGCCATATGCTGTCGACATCCACCAGAGAGCAGAGCAGCCCCGACACCCGCATCTTTCACACTAGGAATAGATGGAGACAGTAACAAAGCCAGGTCTTTGGCCAGACAAGCAGGAGCGCTTTCCTTTCAAAGGTCAGTGCATATTTAAGCTTGCTTCATTACTGCCACCTTTATGCCTGAGATTTTCATTAAAAAAAAAAAAATCCGTTTACCCAAGTTCCTTTAGCAACAGGAAAATGAAAGTGCTGAGTCCTATTTTCATTTGGGGCTATCAAAGTTTTATCAGATTATAGAGGTGGCGTTTCAGAGTATTTCATATCTGATCAAGAGAGAAATCCAAAATAATTTTCTCTTTATTCAGGAGTCTTTGAGGCAGAAGGACCGTTTTATATTTTTTATTGAATATTGTGCTCAACTCAATCATTTTGGATTCAGGGAGAAAGATAGACATTTAAAACCAATCTATAATAAAAAATTTCGGAGTTCAATATTTTTATTTACAGTTTCTCATGAAAACACGTCAGTTCATATTCTTTTGCCATGTATTTATCTGCTGCTTAATAAAATAAATACATATAAATTTTTAGTTTAAGGATGGCGAACAGGTGAACAATTATGAATATTTACTTTTTGCTTGCCTTTTAAGATTAAAGCAAGGATATTTTATCTACTTAAAAACAAATATTTACTCATTTACTTTATGTGTTCAGTATATGGATATATGTGTGTGTGTGTGTGTGTGTGTGTGTGTGTGTGTAAAAGATGACATGGGGGATATGTTGGGAAGATTAATTTGGTCAGTGTATGTTAAAGGATGCCAAATGTGTTTTGTCACAAAATTCTATATCTAAACTATTTATATTAATTAAAACAGTTAATCATGGACGAGGTTTTTTTCCTATTTTATTTGCAAAAACTAATCTAGAAAGTGAAAAGTAATCACCCGCCACATAAGCTCCAAGCTGCAAACACAATTTCAAAATAATGTTTTTAAGCAAGGCCCTTGATAACAAAATGAGAAAAAAAACCCCACATAATAAAAGTGTTTTTGTAACTTTTTTGGAACCGAACTGCCTGAAGGGTTTCTTAAATGATGACATCATGCGTAGTGACAAGTTTTAAAACAGAGATCTTTTTAGATCATGGAAATTCCTCAGAGGAACACGACCACTCTCAAGTTATGGAGCAGAGTGTGTGCATGTATATATGCATATACAGATGATACTTTTAACTGGATTATTTTAGATTTGGCGTTCTTGTGGGTTTGAAATGAATAAATGTATTGTAACTGAGTGAAAGAGGAAATATATATGTATATACTTGAATACTTGGAGATTTATAAATGTATCTTGCAAAACTATTAGCTATGTTATTAATAGTGCATCTATAAATCATTTTCTAATAATAAAGACATACACACGGCTTAAAAACCAGTTATGTAGTCTGCCTGAATCTGGACTCCTTCCTTGGGCTCCGAAGGTTGTTTAGAATTGCTGTCTTCCTTTTTGATTTTAGAAAAGTTGTCTAAAAAGTTTGATTTTAGAAAGCATATGAGTGGCACCTAGACAATGTGATAACAGGGCTTTAGGATAAAAAAAATAAGAAATGTAAAACCTGACCAATCTGACCTAATCGGAACGTCGAGTCCCTTCAGGTATCCAGGAAAATCTGTCTCTCCGGAGAGCCAGTTTGGCTGTCCATTCCATCTCTTTAAGTGAAGTCCTGGGGATTTTATTTCCTGTAAACTGCAATGTGACTTTAATGTAGCTTTTAAAAAGTTTTCTTAAATGTTATTTAAAATGACAAAGGAAAGAGTAGGCACTGATTAGAAAACCGTGTGTGTGATGAAGGAGGCAAGCTCCGCTGATTGTCGTCTACCGCTTGCCTAGCTAGCGCTACCTTCTCACGTTTTAAGACGACGCTGAGAGAGCTCGACAGACAGGTCACTTCCACAGATTCAAGATGCATGCCTCCAAAAGTGAACTAACCGGCACATGGTTCTTGCACTACATTTCCTATTTCCCCTCACTGGTAAGTTAGAAATTCTTGAGCTTCCTTGGTGGTTTGTCTCTGCAGCCAGTTACCTGAATTATCGATCAAGCAAGCTTCCACCCCCTCCCACCAGGTGTGTTATCCAACACTGTTACCATTTGTAACAGGAAAACCTAAGCCAGTTTTCCCTCATATTGCTGATAAATTTGATTGTAAAAATGGAGGTTTTATGTGTGAAAAATTAGTTTGTGCCAGTTTTGAGTAACGAAGGTTGTTCCCTTGATGCGATATTTAATGATGATAAGTACGCCAATCATGTTAGGAATAGGGATTATAACCTAGATTGACCGTTCAAAAATCTAAATTTAAGAACTTCAGTGTACACAAAGACTGCAAAATTGTGTTGTTATTTTTTTCTTCAAAATCAATTTCTGAGAGGTTCAAGGCTCAAATACGAGAGTCTAAAAAAGTCAGGTGAGTCAGGCATTTCATTGTTTACCAGGGCTTTTCGCTGTGTGCTCTCAGACCTAGCATGGCCCTGGTTAGAAATGATGCAAGGGAAAACAGTATTTCCAAGTCTGCTTCCTTTGCAAAACCGAGAAATCCACTTCAAACGATGACTTGCAGGTGAAGTGACCTCTCACTTTTTCTTAGAATTTGAGTTAGGTTTATACGTGCAGGTAGATGATCTTTGACTTCACTTTAGAATTCAAGCTAGAGATTCTGGCAACCAAATAGCCCTTTATTGCATTCAGCATTTGCTGTGCTGCAGCCGCCAGAGGCAACTGTAACCATGTTTGTGGACCATTGCTTTCATCATATGCATTTGCTTCTTAATCTGGGATGCGTCGCTGTCTCAGAGCGAAGGATTACGATTTCCCCAAGCGCTGTTTACGTGGATTGTGTTAAAATATCACGCCATCTTCAATGATCTGCATCCCTATCTTCCATTTTTAAAAACAAATCTCCTGGGCTGCTCGCAGAATCATTACTTAATACAAAACTAAAGACAGGAGCTGGGAGTGCAGCTCAGTGGTCGAAAATTTGCTTCGCTTGCTCTCAGATACCCAGTATCAACTAACTCGGAATAAGTAGGACAAATGGCAGGGTCCCCAACCCCGAAATGTAGCCATTGCTCTTCACTGAGTTCTCAGTCCTTGATAACGTTAAATTGACCACCATTAAAACCTTCTACAAACTCCAGGACACAGATTGTGCGAAGATTGTCAAGAAATCTGGCACAATAAAGAGAAACCTAACTTGTAGACGGATATGGGAAACTGGATACATTGAAGCATTTCTACCTCACAGTGCTAAGATTTGAAGACATTCCCAAGATACTCTTCTAGAAACACATTTACATCTTGAGTTGATACTATTTGGAGGTTTGAAGAGGCACAGAAGCGATGTGCGCCTCACCAGTCCAGGCCTCAGAATAAAGGTCCCATGAAGTGAACTAGATGAAAAAAATTATATTTTCTTGTATGTTAAACCTTAAAATAAAAATGAATGACCGTTTTTCCGAGACTTGCTGAATTGAACAACGTTATCTAGCTATGAAAAAATGGAAAATGAAGGTATTTTGAGGGAGACTGTTGACTTTTTAATCAGGTGATAACATATTTTAAGTCACTGAGGAATTATATTTCTGTAGAGTTGGTCATTTTAACGTTTGCCTTGACTTTCTAATGCTCTGTATTTTCCTCCAAAGTAAGTGCCTTCATTGTTGGGATACTGCAGAATTCTCATTAGTCTCCTTTTCAGTATTCGTGTTTTTAGCTAAGAATCCTCACCTTGCTATTTGTACGTTTAGGATTATATGGAAGATATTTTATTTTCTTAACATTTACTGGCATGTAGATCCTTTCATACACAGGTCCAAACTACTTTTAAAATGGCAGTTTCAAATTTCACAGTACATTATTAATCTGCAAGGCTAAAAATCTCATCTAATATCTGAACAATCAAAGAAATTCTGTAAACAAAATGCTCTTAGCTAGAAGCCTGGTTTCTGTAGGATCACTTCTGCTGGTGGCTTGTCTTACATGGATTATTCTTAAGGGAAGTTTAGTACAAAAGTTCAAGGGCCTGATATTTACATGTTCCCTCTATGTAGCTCACCAGGCTGATTTGTGAGGAAATGAAGGGAATTTAAATTAAAATTCTAGGCCATGAATGTAAAATTGCTGAATGTTTGCACACAGTACAGGGTTGGGGAATTTTTTTTAAAAGTCATCCATATAGCGATAGAACTTTTAATACAGTTTCTTTATGGAAACAGAGAATAGGATTTAATGGGGTGACATTTTGAGTATGTTAAGAAAATGAAATAAGATTAGCTTTATTTTTCCTGTTTTCCCACAGCCCTTCGGAGGTTTAGTGGCCGAATTACCACTTCTAATTTGCTTTTCGTCCCATGCAGGCGTTTCATTAACCTATTCCTGGCTCTGTAGCTGGCCTGCCGAGAAATCAGGCAGGCGTATTTCCACACACTGGGGTCAGCGTGCACCATAGATGTGTTTCAGAAGCCAAGGGCACTGCGTTCATTTTTGCTGGGCTTACACGAGAGTGTTAAACGGTTCATTTTGGTTAAATGGTATTAAATAAAGTAATGTTATTTAATAATATTTAAATAAAAGTTATGAGGTAGTACTGGGCAGTGCAAATTTTAAGTAATAGCTCTCCAAAAATTATTCTGACTGCCTCAGATTCTAGAATAAAGATATCAATACTGATGGGCGTTCCTGAATTTTGTTATTTGCTCTACGAACTGTTGAAATTGTAGATAAAAACTTTTGTAAATTTGCTGATTTTTCTGCAAAATAGCTCTAAGAAGCACAGAGGCAGGGCTTAGAAATACTGCAAGCAGATGCAATCGTACATTGCCCTGGATATACTAAAAATTTCCTTTTGCTCACTAAACATCTCAGTTATATGCTAGTGAAATAAATTCTATAAGTAAAATCGGCATTAAAATGCATGAAATAATTTTTCACATTGAAGTTACTTTTAAAAATTACATTTTTCTCTGACTTTAACTTTACGTATTTGCATCCCTCAGCAGAGCATTTTAGTTGAGGTGAGAGGCTTTTTAAAACTGCATTGGCCCCAAACAAACAAACTCTCTGCCATCCTTGAATTTAAAATTTAAAGGCACTTCAGAGTTGGGAGGTGGAGGCAAAAGGTTTAAGAGTCGATGGCAAACATTGGGTCCATAGTTGGAAGCCAGCCTAGGCACATGTGATCCTGTCTCAAAAAAGAAAAGGAAAAAGGGAAAAAAATGGCACTTTGAAGTTCAACTTTCTGCCGAACTTAAAACCTTAAAACTCCAACATTCTGGCTTAATTTTACTGGTTTTCATTCGTCTGAATGGAGAGAAGTACGCTTACCACTTGCGCACAACAGGTTTTCCTTGTGTCGGGATGTTGTAAGATGCCAGTTGCTTCTGCCTTTTGCTTACTTTGAGCTTGTGCTCTTGCTCGCTAGCTCATTTTGAGGTCAGATATGCCCAACAATAACTTCCATTTGCTGGTTTGTCTTCTGCCGTAAGAAACCACAAGAATTGTTACTCGTTAGTTTGCTTAGAGGGCCATCAAATTCAGCTCTTGCTTCACTTCGATCTGCATTCTTTTTTTCTGTTCTGGGAAAAGTTTGAGAGAGCGTTCAGCAAACACCTGTTCCCAAGGCCTGACACCCTTTTAGATTCACAGGGTGCAAGCAGAGAAATGAGACAATGAGCCCTGTCTTGAAGCTGTTATGCTAGGGGGGATAGGAAAAGCAAACAATGCATGTACTCACCACCTGAAGCACATCACTGGATCAAATGCTTGCCTTCCCTTTCCTTCTCAAGCAGACTTTTAACTTCTGAGATTTTCTCAACCATTCCCATTGAGGTAACTAATAATCTTTCTGTCTCCTTCCTTTCCTCTCTCCCTTTCTCTGTTCAGTCTCTTTCCCTCTCTTTTTCAGTCTTCATTGTGCCTTTTGCTTTGTTTTATCTTCTTGCCAGCTTTTGGCAGACCAGCTCACACCTGTCCTTTGTTTAAAATTAATTTATTCTATGCCAATTTCACACATGAATATAACACATTCTAGTCACACTCACTTTTTCCATCCTCTGTTTTCCTCTTCCCACATCTGTACTCCAGTTTTATGTCTTTTTATTTTGCTTTTGCTTTGGGACGCACTGGTTTTAACTAGGCCTGTTCAAGTGGGCTTGGGTTCAGAGCAATCCATAGGAGCATGGTAACTCATCAGTGGCGGTATTACTGAAGACAATGACTTCTTACTCAGCAGGTCTCCACTGTCATTATTTCCCCTGGGCAGGGTGGAATCCCGTATGTCTTTCCCCTATCTGTGAGTGAATATTTAGGGGCTCAGTCTGGTGCAGACTCTATGAAGGCAACCTCATGTATTGTGAGCCCATGAGTACCACAGCCATGTCATGACCGCAGATGATTTCTCACAGCCATCCTTTCCACCATGTGACTCTTAAATTCTCCCCAGTCTCTCTTCCTTGATGGTCCCTAGTCCTTGGAGAAAATGGTACATCAGTATCCCATTTAAGGCCAAGCACAGAATAGTCACTTGTTATTAGCAACCTGACCAGTCTTGGATCTCTGCCTTACACACCCTTTTTGAGATAAATTATTAATTTTCAGGAGACAATACCTCCCGCTGAGGGACTTTCCACTATCTTCAGAAGGAATTTGTAAACAGGCAGAGTGTAGTGGCCCTGGTAGCAACAACTTGGATCCTTAGTGGTGGGGGCCTCAGTTCTTAGTGTTTCAACTCTGCACACAGGGTGTTCCTACCCTCAGTGTTTAGTATTGTAGCTCCTTGGCAGCTGGAGCTAGAAATACTTGGAAGCTTTCTGGAACTCTTCTAGGTGTTGTTGTCTACAGCTCTTCGGCTGGGCGGGATGAAAAGCAGCCACCTCCCTTATTACAACAGCTCTACTGTATAGTATTTCATCATGTGAATACATAAAATTCATTACTCGTGTATTTAGCTACCAATAGTTTTGGTTGATAATAGTGGGATGGAACATTGCTGCTATGAACACTCATGCACATGCTTCATTGTTGGACTGTTTAGGAGAGAGCACATTTGGGCTTACAACGAATCTGTTTCTCAGTTTTGCTAGGTGATACCAAATTTCCAAAAGTGTGGTGCTTTCCAGAAAGTTAAGAAACCAGTTGGAAACCCACAATATCAGCTTTTATAAAGCTATTTTTGTTTATTTAGTGAGTATGTAATTCCACTTTATTTAGGCCATAAAGAAGTCTAAGTGCTAATGTTAGGTAACCTATGTTAGCTCTCTGATAATGTAAGTATAATCCCTAACTGACATGCAAAATAGGTTTACTGACAATCTGTAGTTATTGTTTTCACAAAACTGAGTAACTTATTCAGCTACAAGAATTTTTATTTTCAAATTTAATTTTTCAAGGTATAATGGATAATGGGTATAAAACATTATTTGGTTGCTAGTTTCTTAATTCTTTTTTTTTTGAACCAGGCATGGTTTCTAAATAGAATATCTTTAGTCAGAGAGTTTTCAGAAATTATATTTTTCCCTTATTGATTTGATTGATCATTTTAGGAGGACAGTAGACAATGGTAGCATTTTGTGGGTCATATTTGCTACAACAAGAAATAAAACAATAATTAAATACCAATTTAATGATTCCCCTCATATCTCCACAGAACACTAACTTATTTAAATAATGTCTATGATTTTCTCAGATCCTTCTTCAAACCGACTTATGGCAATCTTCATCTTGTAACTTGTATTGGTTATAGCCTATAGTTCTACTTATTAACTGAGCAAAGCATGGATCTGAGCTTGACATGAATCTTTGGCTTTGGTCTTAGAAAAAAATCATTATAGGAAACATTGGAACGGTGAGGAAAATTGGAATCACTTGCATTCAGGGACTTGGCTAACTATTATTGTAGGATAATGAAGAATAAGTATTTTCACTTAGACTTGAGTTCTGTAGCAAGAAAAAGAGACTATTTCTATTGGAATTTCTAGAAAGTCTGAGATTAAATTTTAAGTTGTCAAATATGATTTTAGGTCATTGGAATACTATAGCTGCAACTTTTTTGATGGAAAGGCTTTACAGTGGAAAAGATAATCAAACCGGTTGGTTCATTGCAGCCTGAGCACATTTGTTGACTATCTTTCGTGTGTCAGAGATCATCTTGACTGTTTCTGGTTGCTATTTTGTTTTGTATTTTGAAAACTCAGTGAAATTAAGCATCAAAAATGCATCTTCCACAGATGAATAAATAAGTCTCAGGCTAAGCAACGTTACTTGAGATCACACATTCTTTTATTGAAAACTTTACCAAGTTGGATTACAGAATCAGCTCTGGAGCAAGTGGATGCCAGGCAGGCACCCACATCAGAAACTTGTACATAGGAAAACAGATCTAATTTAGCAAGATTAGTTGAAAATATATTGTATGTGTTTGTGTGCATATTGTATGTGTATATATACAATATATATTGTATATTTATATATATAGATAAATCTTTTTCTCATAGAAACTATATATATATAGTTTCTATGAGAAAAAGATTTATCTGTGTTCATAGTTAAATGGGGCATGGCACAAAGGCATGACAGATGCCAGATCTGTGGCAGTGGGGCATGTGGCAGCTGCTTGTTCACACTTGAAATATTAGGAAACAGAGAGAATGAAACCCTTAAATTCCTCTCTCTTAAGCCAGTTTTGACCCAGAAAGTGAGGCAAATCAGAATTATTTGTGAGAACCAAGCAGATTCTTTGCAACCTAGAGCCTAGCCACATCAGCAGCATCAAAACGTGCATAAATATGGAGAAGGATTTATAACAAATGTCTGAATACAGTGAGAAATCATAGCAAAGAACATTTGAATCAGACAGGATCATCAAACTCAGAAACCCTCTATCAAATGATTCCTTTGCATATGACACTTGCTTGGGTTAAGTCAGGCAAACAATGTTATGGCATCTTTTATCCACTCAGAGACCATCTATTGCACAACTTAGCTGACTATGTGATGGGATGAAATAAATATGAAACAGAGAGTAAATACCAAATAGAAGAATAGCTACCAAATAGAGGTATCGAAGATATCATAACTTAATTACAAGACTGGTCTGTTAATGAAAGTGTTCAAAGAGGAGACAGCAAATCATTTCAAAATATCCCATCAGGTGACAGATTTCATGACAGCAAGGTGGGATCTAGAGCACAAAAGAAATTTGTACAAGGAGGTAAAACAATGAACAACAACAACAAGAAAAATGATTCCACATGGGAAGTGACATTCACAGACTATGACGGACATGGTTGTTCTTGTTCACTTAGTCTGCCTTTTTATGACAATGGGACAGTTATTTTACTCTGGAAAACAAAGGTTCTGATGCTTCGCATGTTGCTACGCTTCTCTTTCTGCTGTTAAAGTAAGTGTATTCCCATGCATGGTTAACATATCCATTCCACAGCCACACTGTTTGACATGAAGATGTACTTGTGACCCCTCAATCCAATCGGATTCAGTTTTTGGGCTTTGGTTTCCCGTGAAATTTCTAGGCTGAGAGCTGTATTTTTTCTGTAGTCAGGGACTACCACAAAGTTCTTTCTAAAGTGAAATTTCCAGATAAAGCCAGAGTCAAAAATAATGGAGTGTCCTGAACTTACAGTGAATTTTAAGTTATGTGGTAGAGTCTCCCTCCCAATTAGGCCATTGGAGACATCCACAGGGATGTTGATTTCTTTCTTATGATTATCTTCGATAGAACTTAACAATTAGCTTGGTTGTGATTACAAATCTGAGGTACCACGGCATTCTAAAGAAAGACAAGAAGAAATTCAGACAGTCAGCCTCATAGACAGCCAGCATAGCCACACCAGGCATTTCCCCCAATTGTACTCTACTTTTGCCTCTTGCAAATTCACATGCCACAGAATTAATATTTCTTTTATAGAAATATACACAGTAGGATTTGGGGTATTGTTATGAGGAAAGGCAACCTGTCCAGTGCCTTCATATCAGATTTTAACTGCCTTGGTGCCTCAAACTATGCTTATTTTAAATCAGCCTCCCCCCACAGTGCCAGTCCACTCTCTTGAATATAATAGGTAGTCAAATACTTTTGGAGAAGTTTTACTTTCAATAAAACTACTGTAACATTCCCATCAAGTCAGATACTAGTATCTATACTGTGTTACTCTTTGAATGACATTAGTACATAGAGATGGTCTTAGATTTGTAGCTATTGATGTGCAAGAGTATTTATGCTGAGTATAGAGGATACTATTACTTCCATGGGTCACAAGATAGCTTAAAGTGGCTTTGGCATGTAATTTTCTTGTTTTTGTCATTCTTTTTTTCTTTTTTCCTGTTACAAATATCTATTTCAAATGTTATTCCATTTGTATAAACATTCCCTTCCAGAGGCAGCTTGGCATAATTATTCCCTATCCTAAATATATCCCCATTCTTTCCTCTTGTGGGTGATATAAAGTTATGAGTTAGGGTCAAGCCTGGGTCAAGCCCAGCCAACTGTCCTTAACAGGTCAATTAAAGACACAGATAATATTGAAAATCCAATTAAGGAGATTTATTCAATGTAACCACATTAGGAAAATAGAACAAAGAAGTGTTCTATTTTCTTCCCCCGTCCTAAGTTGAGGGCCCTATGGTAGTTTTATGTAATTGGCCCCACAAGCTCCTCGGGACTAGCACTGTTAGAGGTGTGGCTTTGTTGGAGTGTCACTGTGGGGGCAGGCTTTGGGGTCTCAAATATGCTGAAGCCATGACCAGTATCTCAGTTCACTTCCCGTTGATTGAAGGTAATAATGTAGGACTCTCAGCTCTCTCTCCAGCACCATGTCTGTCTATAGGCTGCCATGTCCGACCATGATGACAACTCTGAACTAAACCTCTGAAACTGTAAGCCACCCCATTAAATGTTTTTTTTTTTTTGAAGAGTTGCCATGGTCAGGGTATGACTTCACAGCAATAGAAACACTAATTAAGACAGGGTCCTGATGAAAACTTAGCCTTAAATAGAGAATAAGAGGTACATATATCAAAAAAAAGAGGTACATATATCTAAGCAGTCCTGGTCAGGGTGTGGTCTTGCCCATCCTTCCTCATTAGGCTCTAGTCTCTTCTGTAGGGTGGTTTTACAAATTTCCAGAACTATGTGAAATCTCTTCCTTGAAGACAAATTTCCTCTCTGTCTTGCACCATAACTTAGTCCTTTTCCTGCTCTCACTATGAGACTAGGGGTCAATTGTTTCAACAGTCTGATAGCCAAAGGGAGAGGCACAAGTATCTACTGGGAATATTTCCATTCCTGACTGTAACTGGATGGTTCCAGGATAGGATTAATACAATTCACAATCCAAGAAAAGCTAGAAAACACTGAGGACCTTAAGAGATACATACATGGATCTAATCTACATGGGAAGTAGAAAAAGACAAGATCTCCTGAGTAAATTGGGAGTATGGGATCATGGGAGAGGGTTGAAGGGGTGGGGAGAGGAAGGGAGGGAAGCAGAGAAAAATGTATAGCTCAAAAAAATCAATAAGAGAAGAAAAAAGAAAAAGAACCAAATAAGATAGGCTTAATAATTTACTTCTAAGCTTAGATCAAGGAAGAGAGAATGGTGCATATATTTATTTCAGAGCTCACTAGAGTTCTGAATTCTAGTGAGCATAACCATAACCAAGTGATGGGAACACCATCATACCATATAGTTGGTATTTGTCTGTAATGTGATATGATCAAAGAACATTTTGCTTCCATTGTCACCTTTCCAAAGGTCTATAACCACAATCTATCCATGAGAAAATAAAGAAAAGAACTAGGATAAGGAAATTTATAGGATATTTGACCAGTACTATTGATGTCATGAAAAACTAGAAAGGACCCAGGACCTATGACAGACTAGATGCATTTTAGGAGACAGAACAGCAGCTACATGCAGTGGAAGACTGTAGATTAAAGAAACAGGGAGACATTGATGGGAGACATGGTAAAAGTCAAATAAAGTCTGGAGTTTGGTTAGTAGTAATTTACCAGTTGCAGTGTCTTTATTTCGATAAGTAAACTAAACTAATGCAGGATATTAACTAATGTTAGAAGAGAAGACTAGGTGAAGACAGTATGTTTGCAACTTTTCTGTAAAGCCAACATTATTCAAAAATATAAAAAATATGTAATTTTTAGGAAGTATCCATTAGTAAAAAATTTAAAATTGATATAATTAACACCAAGTATTTTTCACACAACTTAAAAAACTTACAAATGTAAAACCTCCCATGTACATCTCTACAGTCTTGCTACCCTTATTTTAGAATGTAGCCATTATTCTAAATTTGTCTACAACATTTCTGTGTGTGTGCATATATGTCACACACATATATGTGTGTATGCCTATGCCAGTGTGTGTGCGCACCTATGCATGTGTATATCCATGTATCCATGTATACCCACATGCCTATATGTGTTGTGTGTATGTACCTATTAATGTGCATATATGTGCACACACCCATGCATATGTATGTGTGTGTGTGCTGCGTATATGTGTGCTTGTGCATGTGTGTACTTCAGCATGTGTTTTTCTTCTAGTAATTAGGTTTTGGATTTCGTCTCTGAGACTGGTAAGTCCTACTCCAAAAATTTTTTCAGCAAGTTTTTGAGAGTTCCAATTTCATGTTAGCTAAAGTGCTAGGTACTTAGAAAAGATACCAGGTCTGATATTTTTGGAAGTCACTGTGTATAGAGAGGGACACATAAAAAATGTCACTGAGAAGTGAATCCAGTGGCTGAGGCTGCCATATAGATATTTGCTTTCACTTTTGCGTTTCTGATGGATGCTGCTAGAGGTTTAACTTTGATGTTCCGCAGACATGTTTCCTTGCATTGAACTAGCATCTTAATTCACCTTTAGTTATCAACAGGATTTAAAGCTTGAGATATTTCTCATGATGATGTCTAACTTTTCCTGAAATTCTGGTCTTGGTCACTTGTTGCCACTGGGAGGAGCAGAGGAACTGAGTCTCCCAGTGTACTCAGGCCTGTTCAAGACAATGCTGCTCAGCCTGGGAAATTTGGGGCATATAAGCTATGCAATATGTATGTGCAGTACCTACACCTATTATCCACACACATAGTCTTGTTACCTTTTGCACGCTTCTCACCGACACAAACCTCTGCTGTTATGGGGTTGTTATGGGTAGTGCCATTCAACACGGGAGAATGATACATACACACACCTATACATAGCCTGACATTTTCAACTTTTTTATAATTTATTTCTTTTTATTTTATTTGCATTGGTGTTTTTCCATCATGTATATCTGTGTGAGGATATCAGATTTACTGGAGCTGGACTTACAGACAGTCTGAGCTGCTATGTGGGTGCCAGGAATAGAACTCAGGTCTTTTGGAAGAGAAGCCAGTGCTCTTAACCACTGAGCCTCTCTCCAGCCCTTAACCTTTGTTTTTTTTTTTTGTTTTGTTTGTTTGTTTTTTTTTTGTTGTTGTTTTTCGAGACAGGGTTTCTCTGTAGCTTTGGTGCCTGTCCTGGAACTAGCTCTTGTAGACCAGGCTGGCCTCGAACTCCCAGAGATCCGCCTGCCTCTGCCTCCCAAGTGCTGGGATTAAAGGCATGCGCCACCACCGCCCGGCAACCTTTGTTTTTCTTAAAAGAATAAAATCACTTCCTATGCATATGCAAACCTGTATTTCTGTGCTAAATATGATGCTTTTACTGTAGTTTATCTTACTTTTTATTGGGTGTCAAACAAACGAATGATTTGACTTTATGTGCTAAAATGACTTCAAGTGTTTATTATCTCAGTTTCTAACTTCAAGATCTTCTACGATCATTAAACAAACACATGTATACACACACACACACACTTACAGACACACATTCACACTCACACATACATGCATGCATGCAGACAGAGAAATAATTTTGTAATTCGATGCATTTATTGAGCACCTGTTCTAAGCTGGGCACTTGCAAAGGTAACTTGCTATTGTGGAGGAAGCATCCTGGTGAATTAGACAGTCATTAACTTTAGCTGATGGGCAGAGTAAATGGGCACTGGCCTTTAGCATGTTAAAGGGATGGCAGAGATAGGTGCACATACGTTGAGAGTCAATGATTGAGGAGAAACACAGTCTTGGGAGAGGCAGATTCACTGGGACACTTAAAAGGCATAAGTGGCAGGGCTCCTCATTTGCAATAGCTTTTGGGAACTGAAGAAGTCATGGAAAGTCTGAGGCGCTCCAGGTTGGGGGGGGGATGTATGAGGGAGCCAAGTTCTTACCAAGAATCATTTCTCTGTAACTGTTTTAACTTTTTCAATGTGACCTGAATTTCTAAGTCTCCATCATTTTTTTTTTTTTGGTGTGGTTTCTTGTGCTAGAGTTATATATTCTCATTGTGTCTAACTTTGATTAAAAATCTTGTACTCCTTTTGCTTAAAATGACCTCTTCATATTATAGCTTCAAGCTTCTTGCTTCTGGTGACTTTGGAGGATGGTATACCTGTACCAATCTTTGACAAATTCTCATACAGGTTTTATGGAATGGGACAGGAAATAAAATATTAACTGCCTGTGATGTCAGCACGGCAGCATAAGGGTGTCATTAGCAAGTCACAGATAATACTAGAGACAGAAGTAACTTAATTTAACTAGGAACTATAGACCTTTGTCTATCCATCCACAATGAAGTGTGCAAAGGTAGTATGGATCTCTTCATGTATACTATGCATTTAAATGATATTTATGCCCACTCCTTTCCCCAAATCTTTTCAGATATAACCCTGCCTCCCTACTTCCTAACTTCCTGTCCTCCCTCTCCACCATAATCTATCAAGTCCAATTTTTGCTACCAAATATATCACTGGGTGTAAGACTATCCTCTGATGTGTGGTTGACCTATCAGGACCTGCACTCTTAAAGAAAATTGATTCTCCTTTGGAAGCCATCAATGTCCATAACTCCTTCTCAGGGGTTAGGGATTGTCTATCTCTTCCTACTTCATGCTGTAAGGTTGACTGTTTGACCTTGTGAAGGTCTTGTCTAGTCAACCACACTTTTCTGAGCTCATGAGGGTAGCAGTTGTATCATGTCCAGACACCATTTTGCTCTGACCCTATCTAGTCTCTGGCTCTTACAGTCTTCCACCCCCTCTTACAAGATTATCTTGAGTCTGTGTGTGGTAGGGTGCTACAGATGTCCCATCTTATGACTGCTCATTCCTCACTCACCTAGACTCTGCCCTCTGATCTGTTGTGAGTTTCTATATTAACCAACATCTACCGTTCAAAGAAATATCTTTGATGAGGTGTGAGAGTTGCATTAATCTATAGTTACAGTGACATGAATTTGTAGTATGATATAACATAATCTTCATTGAGCAGAATAATAATAGTAGCCTTGTCCCTGGGGCCTGTAAAATCCTCGCCCATGGGTCTTGGGACAGATTTCCAATACTAGCATGTAGTCTTTATTTATTGATTGATAATAAACATCCCAACCAATGCCTTTGGAAAACAGAACTTTTCATTAGGATCTTATTGAAATAAAAAGTCTGAGAGATAATCCCCATTCTTAAAGCCAAACATGTACTGTGGCTTTTAGTTACTTTTTGTTAAATTCCATTCAGCAGAAACTTAAGGTAAGAATTAATGAGTGATTCAATGCATGGCAGGTATTGACAGCTATGTATCTGTAATGCATGAGAGACTTTTGTATGATAGACACTCAATGAATATTTTTCCTGAATTATCTGGATTTATAATTAAGGAACTAATAAATTCATTACATACACATATGCACATATTATGTATATGTATCACGCAAAGGGTCTGATGAGAATGTATGTCTTGTCAAAGCCATAGAATCATAAATAGAGCTGGAATTGGAACTTAGTTCTTAGGGATTTCAAATTCACTGTCTTTTTGATCAATGGCCAATTTTCTTATCACATATAAAGTATGACCTTCATAGGTTTGTCTTTATTGTTTATATCTATGAGCAGTTTCTACAATTCCAAATCGTGTGTACGGACAAGGAATTAGAATCAATCAGAATCCATAGTAACCAAAAGGAAGCAGTCTTCATTAGTGGTACATTAGAGGGACACAAGATTAGATGAATCTATTTGTTAGAACTCAGGGGAAAGACAGCACAATTTTATCGTGGTGTTTCTCTAAACTGATAGTGGGAGTTGTTTTTACTGGCCAGGAAGTATAGTAGGATCCCCAATTAGATCCATGGAAGTCTTAGTTCAACTAAAGATGCTAAATTGTTGAGACCCCATATGAGCACATCCCAATTTATGTTGAAATGAAGGAAACAGGGCGGTCAGTGAGATATCAGTTCATAAGCACCCGAACACCATGGTTGGCATGGGTCTTTTTCTATCTGAGTCTTTGGAAGAACAAACATCGTTTTTCTTAGACCACTGAAGAGTATCTCCATTAAACAGCAATCACTGTAAGACTTCTAAGCTAGGTAATGTATGGTTCACTATTATGTCCCTACCTCTGGGAAAGAAAAATAGAGAAGTCCCAGAAAAACTTCCTGAGGTATTCTCAATGCTCCTTTGCAGTACTATAGCCACTTAAGAAGAAAAATAAATGCTATCCAAAGTCAAACTGTTTCTAGAACTTTGGATAAAGATGCACCAGCTTCCACCCTTATAGCCTTGTCTTCTTTCTGTATTTGGAATTTCAAAAGGCAATACTTTTACCTGGTTTGAAAGAAAGCATTCACAGGAGCCCTGATGGATAGGGACTTGGGATTTTTGTTGTTGTTGTTGCAAAGTCTCACACAATGCCTGGCATGCAGCAGGCTCTAGGAGGAATACACACAAGCAGAACTACCTCGTGTGCTTTGGGGTTCCTCCTGAATCCCCTCAGCATTTCCTTTGTATACTGTGAGATTTACATCGAGGCATATGCACATTGATATTTACCCTCTTTTTTTCAGGGATAGTGCAATGCTAAGTGGCCTCTGCACATATGATTAAATATTAATTAGGCTTCTAATATAAGCAAGTGAGTTCACAAGCCCGAGTGTCCCATGAATAATTTAGGAGGTACCCGAAGGCTCAGCCCGGAAAGCTGATTGGCCACTTTGGATTTGTATAATTACAAAGTTTCATTATTAACAGTGGAAGCAGTGGAGAGATTTGCTTAGCTTGAGGGACTTTGAAAGCATAAGCTGTCTCATTAGGGAAAGGGGGAATAAGGCAAAATATGCAAACTTGTTAGTAGAAAGGAACAGGTGTGGCTGAGAATTCAACTTAGCTTTCAAACATGACTGTGGTATGTATGCTTTTAAAGTTGTATAATGAAATGGGTATTTTGATAGATAAGCATATTTGCTCAAACTCTTTCTATCCAGAGCAATGCTCCAAACCTTTTGTTTTAAATTGAGGGCTTACATCTTTAATATTTTACCGAACAAACCACAGGTAGGCTAACAGGCCCAGGGTAGTGAGAGGCTTAGAGGTAAAAGAAGGCAGACAGTCCAGGGTTCTTGCTTGAGTGTGTGTTGTGCATGCAATTAAATCTCAAGGTCAAACAATTTACAGACAATTACTTTTCTAACATCTCCAGAAATGCCTGCTTACACGTCTTTAATTTTAAATGATACTGATATTCCAATTCTCCCCAAAGGTTAATGCTGACTAAATCCAGCTGTGACCTGACACGATGCGACAGCGCACTGCCTAATTATCCTCTGGATAGTCATTTACTTGAAACCATTAAAGGAATAGGCTGAGAGGAAGATTTAGGACCCTGAAAAAATGTTAGCCTGACTTCTTTCTTCTTGAAGATGGGATGGGCTGAAAAATAAAAATAAAATCCTGCTAAATGTTAGCCATTTGCTTTGATGGCAGAAAATTGTTCATCCCACTCTGTTTTTTTTTCTTTTTTTTACAGGTTAAATTGCTAACTAGTTCATTTTATCCATTGCCTACGGCTGGCGCTAAATGTCAGTGACAAATTTTGTACTTGTCTTGAGGAATGAATTAAGTTATGCACAGAAGCTATAGTGCTCTTTTAAGATGAGGGAATTGCAGAAGGAAGAAAGTTGCTCTTTTGAAAAAGGATTATTTTGATTAAAGGGCTTTTCTATTGTAGCTGAAGACAGGTAGTGGTTTAAGATAATTCAGACAGTTACCTCCCACCGAGGCTGCCGTCCTGTACTGAAAATTTCTCTAAGAGCAATTGTGGCAGATGATACACTGTGATTATTATCATAAGACCATTAGTGAGGCTGAACGATGACTGAAAAATAAAAATTAGAGAGAAAACACTTAGTTTTCATTAACTCGAGTGAAAAAATTCTGATTTTTCCCTTTCACTGTCAGCATCCCACTACTGCTCTGTAAGTCCTGTCTAGTGAGGTGCAGTGGGGATTAAAGAGAGACAAACATGTTCGGCAAAATGTTGCTGAAAGGAAACCCTAGAGTCTTTGATATATTTATAATAGGAAAATATGGCCCCAACTTCTAGATACCTAATTTCCTCTTCATTTCTCTTGCTTGGCAACTGAAGCCTGACATCTTCCACTAAAAATTATCAGCACCCACTGATATTGTAATATAGGATGGTTTAATACACGAGCTTACATAAGCTGACAGTTATGGTTTTATTTTGTTTGTTTTTGATTTTCATTTTCCTTTACAACGGATGTTCTTGCTAAATTGGTGAAGTTTAATAGTAGTCATTTTGTCACATTCTAGTTACATTTTAGCGTCTAATAGGCAAAATGAGTAAAATATATTTTGAAATTTTAAGTACAGCCCAATTCTAGACGTAGCAACGTTTTAGGTATGCAAAAGGTTATTCTACCGCCTCTTAAACTAATGGCTACTTGTTAGGCTGGGAACAAGGACTTATCTTTATGAACCAGAAGAATATGAATCATCTATTGTTAACTTGTATTCTGTTAGTCCAAGATGTTTACTTGATAGAGTAAAAGATAATTTATTTTATAAAAAGTTTATTTTCTTGGTGATGGAATAGCACAAGGATATAGTTCGGTCCCAGTATGCTAGGGGACAAGTTAAACTATGTTTATTAATTGCACACCATTCCATCACACTGTGAAGATATCACTAAGAATTGCATTCCCAGGAAAAGTATGCTGATTAGTTAAAAACCTTGCTTAAATAATTACTTCCTTGCTATCACCTCTTTTTAAATCACATTTAAATTAATAAAATGAGTTGTCTAATCAGCTCTTACTGAAGTTATAGATAAATATAGGTGTTGGCATGTCTGTTATAGTCCATTATCCAACCTTAGCAAGAGGTGGCTTTGTGACTGAATGGTTTTCTTTCTTACCCCTAAGCCGCCACCCATCCTCTGAGGACTGCAATCCTCTCCTATAATTATGAGTAGTGTGAATGGCCTCTCAGCTGGAGTTGCGCTGTTATCTTTATCCTTCCCAGCAAGAGCTTCAGTCTGATGATGTAGAACAAAATTTTGGGGCAACAGCCTAAGCATTAGTAATAGGAAAAAAAGGTTATCCTAGGATGTTGTTATCCAGGGTGTGTGTGTGTGTGTGTGTGTGTGTGTGTGTGTGCATGTAGAAGGAAGTGCCTGCTGAGATGAGCTGGAATTTTACCTCAAAAAAGGATTCATATGTGTTTGCCTTAGTGTGGGCTTTAACCATCTCTCTAGCTAATTCTGCAATAGTCCGGTGTTCTATCAATAGTGTGTGTATGTGTGTATGTGTGTGTGTGTGTGTGTGTGTGTGTGAGTGTGTGTGTTTATACATGCTTTCATCTCACTTAGGTACTCCAGAAGTGAACTCACATGAGTGCCGCATTTACTTTGTTGGAGTAGTTTGCTAATTTTGCACCAGTGAGATTCTATACTACTTGAAATTTTCCTTTTTTTTTTTTTTTAAATTATGGCCTATATAATTCACACAGCAAGCTAACAGGGTAAATGTTATTTAATTTTTAACAAACATTTATGTGCTGAGTGTTTTCTGGATTGATTCATCTTCAAATTGCTCCCTCTGTGGCTTGTTGGCATTAGCAAGGTACCAGAATAATCAGAGGAGGAAAAAAGAATTTTGTTTTCCCCGATGGAAATAATCTGCACTGTCTCCATGTATATGGCTGATACCCTGTTCTAGACGGTATTTGATAGTACAAGAGGTGGAATATATTTTGACATTTTGCTTCCCCATGCAGCTTCTTGTATAATCGATCCCACTGTGCTTACAGGTGAAACCTTAGTATGTATTTTTAATACATAAAGAAGGTGGAATTCAATTGAAATGCAGAAGCATGAAGAGTAAAGCTTCTGTCAAAATGTAGACTGAAAGCCTATATTTGGCATTTGGACATATTATAACAACAAATCATTTTGTACTTTAGCTTTGAATTCTAACCAGATTCACGTTGTTATGAGCTCAAGTTTCTAGAAAGGGTGCTCCTTTTTTTTTGGAGGTACTTAATATTCAACATAATATAAGACATGTTATTCAAAATTTTTTTACCAGTCTATTTGGCAAGGACTGCAAATTATTTCTGGGAAAATACAAAATGCATCTATACAGATTCACGTTATCAAGTGTTTTCCTGTCTATTGTTTTCAATACTGTCTTGTGCTTCTTATCCAGTGTGGTCATGGCAGGAATTACAGTTCAAAAGGATAAATAAATAGAGCATCTATATATGGTATGGTTTCCAGAGGACATTTTAAGCAAAATCTTCTCTATTTTCAAAGTTCTAAGTTGCACAGTTGGGTTCTCCTTTAGATTAATTACTTTTCAGGAGGCCACTCCCCTATTATTTGGATTATTATTTTAATAATGCAGTTTCATTGTTATATTTTTATCTCGGGAGAACTCTGTGCTATAATTGATATTTCACTATTTAAATATTAAATTCTCCATTGGTACTCATTTTAAATGGTCACTAAGTTTAAACTGTCTGGTTCCTGTAGCATGGACCCTTGGCCAGAAAGCTTTTCATAGCGTCCATGCTACAGGAAGCACATAGGGAGCAGAGAAGATGTGTCAAGATTGCTAAAAATGGCCTTCCTCATTCTACAGTTGTCTGTACCGAACCCATACATCATCACCATTGTTTTAAGTACTTGGTGTTCCTGATTGCCATGTTTAATGGTTATGGGATTTTATCAACCAGAATGAAATAAGAAAGAGAAATTAATTCCCCTTTCTTCTCTAAATTCAAAGCAGTTTGTTTACTATTCCCATTTCAGAGGGCCTAAGCACCGTATCTTGAAATGCAGAAGTTGTGCCGAGCACGCGACCCAGATTGTCCAACTTTGATCTGTGTCAAGCTCAGATCCTGTTTTTCTTATTTGTGTCACTGTGTGTTTTGGTCACAACTGTAGTCTTTGTGAGGGTTAGGTAGATTGATAAGGAGTGCTGTATTAGAAGAGTCAAGTACGCCTAGGTGTTTTCTGTCCATTTGCTGTTTATTTTTTTATTTACGTATGGAAAACTGAAACCAAGAGTAGATCTATTGCTTCAAAAAGACCAACGAGAAAAACTGTGTGTTATTGAACAGACAAGTTATTGGTTATTTTTTCATAATACCAAAGGAACCCCCCCCCCCCCCCCCCCGTAAGGACTTTTCATGTGGTTTCTCTTATGCTGGGCGAGAGAGTTAGAATTTGCAGAGGAAGGCTCTGGAATCCTGGGTTTATATCACACAAGTGAGTCTGTGGTTGCTTCGTCATTACTTTCTTGCCTTCATTTGCCTTCCTAGGTTGAAGAAAAGGAGTCGGTATCTGGACTGAATGTTTGTGCGTATGTTTTCCTTATGCGAATCTGGCTGTTGAAAAATTTTCTTGTGTACATGGGGACAGACATCTGCCCATCAGATGTTTGTGATCACTGCTGTGAATGAGGTCACTGAGAACTTGGAGAAATAGTGCTTAGCGTCATGATTTCATTCGCTGTAGGAGACAAGTTGGCAGTTACTTCTTTTGCTTTTTTTTTTTTTAAATTTACAAAAAATACACACTCCTTAGTATGAACTACTGAAAATGATATTAACTTCATTTGGGATGTTGTCTTCCAAGGCCTTCCTGGGATCTGATTTATGCGGACGCCGTGAGCTCTATATAAACAATATGTTGCCATGTTCTTGCTTCCTCGCCATCCCACTTCCCTTTCCATCCTAGTAAATCCTTTGAAGGTTTTATTATTCGGGGTGGGAAGATTGAAGTGCAAGCTACAGAGTGATTTAACACGGTGGGAACTTAATCAATAAGAGTGTTGTGAGAGCTCCCGGGAAAGGGTGTTGTTTTCCATCCAGATGATAATGAGGCTCGGTAGTAGCAACCTCTGGAGGGGAGTGCTGGGGCAGCGATTCTTTGGTGGTGCTTTTGCTGGTTGCTAATTAATAGTTTTGAGGCCGGTGGGGCACCTTTTGGCCTCTCTGACATTTGCAAGCTTTTCTGTGGCTTGTCCCACATGTCTTTCCACCATCAGGGGTCACTCTCAACTGGATTGGAGTCTGACAAGTCTAATTGGCTCGAATCTATGCAGATTTAAACATCTAGCGTACATGCCAAAAATCTGATGTTTTCTCATGCTGCTTCTGAGTTCCGGGCATTATGGGATCGGTGCATGCCTGAGTTATTATGTAGCAGCTTATGCTCTTGTTAGCATGTTAAAGAAGCAATTAGCTGGATGTGGTGGAGGAAATCGGGGGAAGCTTCAGTGCAGTTGAGTTGTAAAGGTCTTTTAGACTAAAAACCTGTCAGACCATTGAGCATTACTGCTTGGAAAGCAGATTGAATCGTATAGTCAATTTTTTTTTTTAAAAGAGTGAATGATTTCCTGAGAGTTGGTTAAAAAAAAAATGAAAAGCTCCTTGCTGTGCAAACACACAGCGATGGTGTAATGTAAATCACCCAAACACTCCTGCTTGCCTCACTCTGGCCCCACTGTCTTCCCTCACTTGCACCTCTCTCTCAAATTCTGAACTTTTAGTGATTAAAAAATCTCTGACGTCTTTTTTAGTGGCAACTTGTAGATGAATTTTCTTATAGAAGATGCTTTTGCATCTCTGACAGCTTTGCAGGATCCTGAATTAGTGGCAGAGTATTGAGCTAGATCCACTCACAACCAACCAAGTCATACAAATCAGATAATATATCTGCACTTTTATTGGAAATAATCTATTTTAATGGACCATTATCACATACATGGAAAACTATGGTGACTAGGTGGAAATAATGCTTTATAGTTTGTAAAATAGTTTGTCTACCTTAATGTTCATAATAATCTTGTGCATATAGTAGGTTAGGGCACATTCATATCATTAAACATACACATAGAGACCTCAAGAAATAGATGGTTTATCCAATGTGCTTGTACTACTGAGACCACTGCTTTTCCATTCCAAACTCTATTTTTTTTTAACAACATGTATGAAAATAAGTTTTTCTGTAAGTTACTTCATAAAATCTTTTGGCCTAGGATCTCAGCTAATTAAAAATGTGACTTCAACCATTCACTAAGTTTATCAAAGATTACCATAACGCGATGAATAATTTTACCTATGTAATTTGAAAAGTTTTAAAATAAAAGCTACAGCATAACTATTTCACATTCAAAGAACAGAAAACGACAGGAGTTTAGAGATCGGGTGAGCATCATTGGACTTCTCTTTTCTAGGGGGTATGACTCATCTTTGGTAACTTGCCTGCAGTCAACAACTTTTCTGTTGTATGAAGAAAACCTAAAATCTCACAAAGGTTGATGTAGGAAGGCATCCCTAGCACGGTTAATACTTGAAAGTTTCTGTTCAATAACATTCTTAGAACTCACCCCGCCCCAAACACATGAGAAATCCCAGAGTTCATTTTTTCTCTTTATTCAGAAAATTTCTCAATGTTGGAGTCACAGGTCTTAAACTGCCCTTTTTGTCTCTCCATAGCTTTTCAATATCGTTGTTGAAGTTTTGAAAAGGCTAATATAAGAGGAGGCATGACTTCAGACAAAATATATGTATTACGAGCATGGTGACTTCACAATGTGCTAAGAATTCTCTGGGCTTTACTACTTGGAGTGGTAAAATTGTTTACATGAAGCATGGTGAAACTGCTTTTCTTGCTTTCAATTTATGCAGTGTTAGAGACCCATACAATAAGAAAGGTGGATTTTAGAGATTAATTAAAAAAACTAAGATTTTAATTTGTTCAGCTCATCATTTTATATTCTTTATTTTTTTTTACTATTTTTCCAAAGGAAGTAATATGGGGATTATTAATATGTACAGAAATCAACAAAAAAACCTTGCTGTCCTTCACAGAAATACTTAGACGTGGTGTGACTTTTACTATTTTCATAAATTACATGAAAATTCTGAACATTAATTTAAGCAAATCAACATTTTAGTGAACTAACTCAAATAAATAATGCTCAATATTATAGGATAAGTAAGAACTGAGACAATTTTGTAGTTCCCAAAGGGAAAAGGGGTTTCAGGTTTAAAAACACCCATTGTTCATTCCATCGGATAAATAGTGATCCTAATTAGGGTCAGTGCAGTTTATCAAGCCTGTCCTGGCTTGATACTACTGTTTGCATAGTTTCCAAGTCATATGAATATATTAATTGAATGTACAACTTCTGTTCTATATGCCTGAACGTTCTCTATTAAATTAAATTGGCAGAAGATTTGGATTTCTAGTTTGAACTTGCCATGAATTAATTATGAAATTCAGATCAAATTATTTACTTCTTTTCAAGTCATAGTTCTTAGTAAGCATTAGAAACAACGCACCTTCATCATACAATAATTATACTTCCCAGGCCTTTCACAGATAATCTTTAAGAACATATACTGAGAAGACTTGATATTAGCGACACCCGAAAAAACGTCCCCCAAACTAATCAACTTCCAACCTATCGACCAACCATCTGACCACTCCATCCTCTATCCAGTCCGCAGCCAACCTTAGCAAAACATCAGCAAAACAGCCAGACACATCTACTTAAGGTGGTGTTAAGATTTTACAGATAACAATACCTTGAGTCATATAGACTTGGATTCAAATGCTGGCTTTCTTCTTTTACTAAGTATGATTTCTTGGGAAATTATATTGAAAGGTGAATTTTTTATGGTGATTTTGTTTTTCATCTCAAATAATAAAAGAGAGAGAGAGGGAGAGAGAGAGAGAGAGAGAGAGAGAGAGAGAGAGAGAGAGAGAGAGAGAGAGAAGCTTCGCTGGAACAGACTTGGTATGAGTCATTCACATGACTGTATCTCCTTCCCCATTTCATGACAATATCGGATGGATGTCCAAATGGATGTACAGCCAGGGAAATGTAGCTTAGTATTGATGCTTTTATGGTAATGATAAAATATTGTGTTTCATCTGGCTTTGTTCCCTCGCTTAAATCAGTGTATGTAAATCTTCTTTATCATTATGCATTAGCAAGGACAAAGGCTGGCTTTTGACTCAGTATTATATGTACATCTTAAATGTAAATTACTCAGTATTGAAAGCGGATCTTACCTCAGTGAAGGCGACTGAAGAAAACTAAGAAAGATATTAACTTCTTGTGCCCAAAGATGGGCTTCAGTTTTCCAGGGAAAGCAAGAGTCTTGTTAACCATCCCGAAATCAGGAGCGACAGCTTGGACAGAAGACTGAGGCGGGGTGTGAACTGTGATCTAGTCATATCAATTGTTTTAGGCAGATTTAACTTTTAGTCCACTCATAAGTAAGGGGCTGTGCATGTGGTTGGGCCTAGAGGCACCTGGTCTAGAAATAACCAGATGAAAGGTCATGAAAATTTTATCATGGGTTTCTAGAGTCATGCTATGAAAGGATCCAGGAGTCATGTTGAAATCACTGATGAATCCACAGTAGGAAAGAAATATGAGAGTAGATAAACAAAGAGCTCATGTCTATTGGCTGCTGTTTGTCAGTTTGTTATCTGAGAGTTAGCTTCCCAAGAGTTAGCTGGGAGTTGACTATATGACTTTCTTTTGTACAAGGTCATAAATGAAAAGGTAAAGTCAGAACTAGATGCTAGCAGACAGCTTGATGTTAATCAGGTGTTATTTATATAGTTTCTTTATAATCTAACAAAAGAATATAGTGAAGAATTATTGCAAAAATTTGCAATTATTTTCCTTAGCAAATTCTGCTTCTAAGACTTGCTTATCAGTGCGTCTAGCATATCTATTTCCAGTGTATTCAAAACTTTTCATTTCTTTTAACTCTGAAAGAACGTTCTCTCAAGCCCGCAGTCAACTGTGGCAATATCAATAACACTAACAGAGAATGTACATCTTCAAAATTGAAAGTCATTATAAAACAATGTAGGCCACTGTAAATCATAGCTAAAAACAGTCAGAATGGAAATCTTTTATCTATAGCTGGCTTACTAATGTGTAGTTATTCTGAGAACTGATCTTCTCATGGGCATAGTCCCCCAAATTTTATAGCTTATTGACCATGTAAATAGAAAAAGCCTGCCAAATCTACCTTTATAAATCCTAATGATTTCATGTTTTACTGTATGTATTTGGCTAATAAAATATGAGAAGGGAAATTTGGTGGTTTTCACTTGCCCAACAAGCTCCTCTATTTTTTCCTGCAAAGTTTATTTTTTATTTATTTATTAATTATATATTTAGTATTTTTATTTCTGTAAAATTTGCTAGTACTTAGAAAAATATTTGCTTCTTTCTCAAATCATAATTTAGTCTCCACCAGTTGAATAGATCATCAATCCTCATTTTCTAGTCATTGAGCAGCTGGGCTACAATAATCGACTCCTACCATATTGTTATTAGAAGGGAGTGCATTGCTCACTTTCTGGCAGTGGGCTTCATTTAAAATTTCTAGTTCCAAGGAGAAATTTACTGAATGAAACATGGTGCTCTGGAAAGAATGCTAGAAGGAGCAATCTGTCGTCTCCAGACAGAAACTGGTTCATGTGAAGAGGACCAGGTCTGAATATTGACACTAGTTTTTGACAGTATTGGATAATATTTTCCAAGAAAATTTTGATTTTGTTTAGAGATTTTCATTTTGCTTACATTTTTTACTTAAAAGTTAAATGATTTTATCAATCAAAGTTTAGTTGCTTACTAAAGAAGTTAATTGGTTAAAAGCAGAACAATGCTTTACTAAAAGGACAATGGGCACTATCAGTAATTAGGGTGATTTTATTTGTATCTATTTGTTTACTTTCTTATATGTGTTATATGTGTGCACATTTTTTTTAGTTGTGTGTGTATGTGTAAATGTAGGCCAGGGGTCAAATTCAGACATCTTTCCCAATTGTTCTCCACTTTGGTTTTTATTTTTTATGTTTATTTTATTATTATTATTTATTCTTCTTTCACTGAATATAGATTAGCATCATATATGTATATAATTTAGGAATTTTCTGCAGTATTATGTTTCCATACTACTTCTCAAATGCCTTTAATTTCAGTTGCTCCTTCCTGTATTCCCCCATCCTCCTCTTACTTCCATCCTCCCATTCCAGCCCCCTCCCCATCCATAGTTCTATTTTCTCTCTTTAGTGAATTCTCCCCATCTCTTCACCCCCATTCTCTTACTCTATACCTAACCTCTGTCATTCTACAGACTGTAACTTGCTTATCATTGACTTAACAGCTAGCATCCATATATAAGCAGATACATACCCATATTTGTCTTTCTGGGTTTGGGTTACCTCACTGGGTGATATTTTATAGCTCCATCCATCTACCTGTGCATTTAATATTTCATTTTATTTTAATGATGAAGTAATATTCCATTGTGTAAATGTGCTATATTTTCCCATTCATCCATTGTCAGATAGCTAGGTTGTTTCTAATTTTCAGCTATTATGAATAGAGCAGCAATGTATATAGTTTGCCAAGTGTGTCTGTGATGGGTTGAAGCATCCTTTGGGTATATGCCCAAGAGTGGTACTCTTGGCTCTTGGAATTAATTGATTCCTGTCTTACTGAGGAACAGACACACTGATTTCTATAGTGGCTGTACAAGTGTCCTCTCCGACCAGCAATGCATGAGTGTTCCTTTTATTCCACATCCTCACCAGTATGAGCTGTCATTTGTTTTTATTGAATTTAGTCATTCTGACAGGTGTAATATGAAATCTCCATGTAGTTTTGACTTGTATGTCCCTGATGACTAGTGATGTTGAACATTTCTTTAAAAGAAGCTCAGTCACTTAAGTTCCCTATTTTGAAAATTCTCTGTTTATATACGTATACCATATTTTAATTGGGTTATTTGTTTGCTTGATATCCAGTTTTATTAGTACCTCATATATTTTGGATATTATCCCTCTATCAAACATGTAGTTGACAAAAATCTTTTCCTATTTTGCATGCCACATTGTTCAAATAAGGATGTCCTTTACCATGCTGAAGATTTTCAGTTTCATGGGGTTCCATTTATTAATTGTTGATCTTAGTGCCTGTGCTAATGATGTTCTGTTTAGAAAGTCTGTACCTGTGTCAATGAGTTCAAGGTTATTCTTCACTTTCTGTTTTATCAGCACAGTGTATGAATGTATCAGGTCTTATGTTGAGGTCGCTGACCTATTTGGAGTTGAGTTTTTCACAGGGTAATAAGTATGATATGTTTGATTCTTCTACATGCAGGCATTCAGTTTGACCAGCACAATTTCTTGAAGACTGTTTTTTTTTTCAGTGTGTATTTCTAGCTTCTTTATAAAAAAAAAATCAGGTGTACGTAGGTATGAGTATTTCCATCTGTGTCTTCAGTTGGATTCCATTGATCAACCTGTCTGTTATGGTACCAATATTATACTGTTTTAATTACTATAGCCCAAGTACAACTTGAAATCAGGGACAGCAATGCCTCCAAAATTTCTCTGATTAATCAGGATTGTTTTAGCTATAATTTTTTGAGTGTGTTTGTTTGATCCATATGAATCTGAATATCGTCATTTCAAGATCTCTGAAAAATTATGTTGTTGTAATTTTAATGGGGATTACATTGAAGCTGTAAATTGCTTTTGGTAGAATGGCCAATTTTACTGTATTAATCCTACTGATCCAGGAGAATGGAAGATATTCTCTTTTCGGGGAGAATGTCTTTTACTCTATACCTAACCTCTGTTTTTTCTTTTTCCTTCTTCTTTAGATTTTTCTGGTCTGGGATTATTTATTCCTTATATTTTCTTGGGTGTGGTTGACCGCTTTAGGTTAGAGTTTTTCTTCATGTGCCTGCTGTAAGTATGGGGATACATATTGCTTAAACTTGGTTTTACCGTGAAATATCTTAGTGTCCCAGATTTTCTGCTATTTTTTTAGATTTAACCTTTTCTTTGGCAGAATGTATCCATTTCTTCTATCCTGTATTTAAAGTCTCAGATTCTTTCTTCTATTTCTTGAATTCTGTTGGTGAGGCTTGCCACTGGTGTTCTTATTTGAGTTTCTAAATTTTTCATTTCCAGATTTCCCTCAGTTTTGGTTTTCTTTATTGATTTTATTTCTGATTTCATGTCTTGAACTGTTTTATTCATTTTGTTCCATTGTTTGTGTTTTCACTGATTTCTTTAACAGATTTATTAATTTTCTATTTAGGGACCTCTATCACATTCATAAAGAGGTTTTAAGGCCTTTTTTTTTTCCTGAGGGTCAGCTATGTTGTAATACTCAGGGCCTGCTACAGAAGCATTGCTGGGCTCTAGTGGAAACATTTATCCTGGCTGTTATGATTATGGTTTTATGTTGGCATCTAGGCATCTGGATCTGAGATGATTGTAATTCCAGAGAATATCTTTTTTTTTCTGTGTTAGATGGGTATTTTCTTCCTTGTTTTCTGTTGTCCTTTCTGGTTCTTAGAAGAACCTGTTGGCTGTGTCTTGTTGGGTAGAGAATATTCTTGGATTTTGCCATATATGGTAGTTAGGGTTTCTGAAATCAATGTGTTTATAGACATTGGAAGCTGAAATCAATGTGTTTCTAGGCATTGGAAGCTGACACTTAGCAATGGGGATGGACTAGAATGGAGTGGAACTGAGGGGATCCACAGGAGGTAGGAAAACAGGGGTTTGCTGGTGTCTACATAGTCCCCTAGGATGGGGAGAGAGAGAGGAGGAGAGCTCACAGCTTGTATCCTGCTATAAAGCCTGTGATCAGATTGGGTACTGAATTGGGGAAGAAGAGAGAGAGTGAAGATATTAAGCTTGCCTACCTGTTTCTCCTGCTGGCCTACTTGCATCTCTGGCCGACTTGGCTGGTGTTTCTAGGGAATGCTTGCTGGACTTCTGGGCTGAGACCAAAGAATAAGTGAGGAGGATGTTTGGAGGAGAAAATGATGGTGAAGATGGAGGGTCAGGTGGTCTACTACAGAACTGAAGTGTGGCAGGGGATTAGATTGAGAAGAATAGGAGCCAGGGGTCTCCTTTCTGCAGTTAGCATACCCTTTTGTGAAGGACATTTTAAGTGAGTATTTTATATATAATGAGAAGATTCATTTTGTAAAAATAATTTTTCTTATTCTTGAGAATTTCCTGCACATATAATGATCTATTATCTCCATCTCATTTCGTCCTTCATCTCCTCCATTTTCCTCTAACAACTTGTCTTTCTCTCAACTTCATCTTGTTTTTTTCTTATATTTATTTATTTATTTATTAAAGATTTCTGTCTCTTCCCCACCACTGCCTCCCCTTTCCCTCCCTCTCCCCCAACTAATTCCCCCTCCCTCGTCAGCCCAAAGAGCAATCAGGGTTCCCTGCCCTGTGGGGGACCACCCACCTCCATCCAGTTCTAGTAAGGTGAGCATCCAAACTGCCTAGGCTCCCACGAAACCAATAGGTACAGTAGGATCAAAAACCCATTGCCATTGTTCTTGAGGTCTCAGTAGTCTTCATTGTCTGCTATGTTCAGCGAGACCAGTTTTAACCCAGGCTTTTTCAGACCCAGGCCAGCTGGCCTTGGTGAGTTCCCGATAGAACATCCCCATTGTCTCAGTGTGTGGGTGTCCCCCTCGCGGTCCTGAGTTCCTTGCTCATGCTCTCTCTCCTTCTGCTCCTGATTTGGACCTTGAGATTTCAGTCCGGTGCTCCAATGTGGGTCTCTGTCTCTGTCTCCTTTCATCGCCTGATGAAGGTTAATATTCAGGAGGATGCCTATATGTTTTTCTTTGGGTTCTCCTTCTTATTTAGCTTCTCTAAGAACCCGAATTATAGGTTCAATGTCCTTTATTTATGGCTAGAAACCAAATATGAGTGAGAACATCCCATGTTCCTCTTTTTGGGTCTGGCTTACCTCACTCAGGATGGTGTTTTCTATTTCCATCCATTTGCCTGCAAACTTCAAGAAGTCCTTGTTTTTTACTGCTGAGTAGTACTCTAATATGTATATATTCCATTCTTTCTTCATCCATTCTTCAATTGAAGGGCATCTAGGTTGTTTCCAGGTTCTGGCTATTACAAACAATGCTGCTATAAACATAGTAGAGCATATACTTTTGTTGTGTGATAAGGCCTCTCTTGGGTATATTCCCAAGAGTGGTATTGCTGGGTCCATGGGAAGGTTGATCCCGCATTTCCTGAGAAACCTCCTGAGTGAGGTAAGCCAGTCCCAAAAAGAGGAACATGGGATGTTCTCACTCATATTTGGTGTCTAGCCATAAATAAAGGACATTGAGCCTATAATTCGGGTTCTTAGAGAAGCTAAATAAGAAGGAGAACCCAAAGAAAAACATATAGGCATCCTCCTGAATATTAAACTTCATCAGGCGATGAAAGGAGACAGAGACAGAGACCCACATTGGAGCACCGGACTGAAATCTCAAGGTCCAAATCAGGAGCAGAAGGAGAGAGAGCACAAGCAAGGAACTCAGGACCGCGAGGGATGCATTCATACACTGAGACAATGGGGATGTTCTATCGGGAACTCACCAAGGCCAGCTGGCCTGGGTCTAAAAAAGCCTGGGTCAAAACCGGTCTCGCTGAACATAGCGGACAAGGAGGACTACTGAGACCTCAAGAACAATGGCAATGGGTTTTTGATTCTACTGGACCTATTGGTTTCGTGGGAGCCTAGGTAGTTTCGTGGATGCTCACCTTACTAGACCTGGATGGAGGTGGGTGGTCCTTGGACTTCCCACAGGGCAGAGAACCCTGATTGCTCTTTGGGCTGAGGAGGGAGGGGGACTTGATTGGGGGATGGGGAGGGAAACGGGAGGCAGTGGTGGGGAAGAGACAGAAATCTTTAATAAATAAATAAATAAAATTAAAAAAAAAATCGGATCAGGTTTCTCTGCAGGCCAGAGGCTTCTCTTACAAATTGCCCTCACTCTGTTTCCTGGCACCTGCTGGGGGCCAAGATCCCTCTCACCCCTCAGAAGGGTCTTCAGGAACAGGACCCGGCTCCCCGTTTGCCATGGACCTCGCCAACCAAAGGCCTACCTCTTTGATTTAATTGTAGTGGGGCAGTCTGCTCTCCGTGTTGCCTGCTGGTCCCTGCCGCCTGCGTCCTCTGCTGCTGCGCGAGTCCCTGCAGGTCCCAGCAGCAGCCTGCGGACTGCATCGCTCGTCTGTGGGCGCCTGCTTCCTTTTTCTTATTTTTTATAATCTGGTCAATACAATTAAGGTTGCCCATATGTATATATATGTGGGGCCCTCTGCTAGAACATGGGAAACCTACTGAGTAGATCTCCCTACAAAAAGATAGACAATTTTTTATTTAAGAATGAGCTACTGAGACCTCAAGAACAATGGCAATGGGTTTTTGATCCTACTGCACGTATTGGCTTTGTGGGAGCCTAGGCAGTTTGGATGCTCACCTTACTAGACCTGGATGGAGGAGGGTGGTCTTTGGACTTCCC
>NW_026067930.1:24212567-24233604 GCF_014885135.2 Alexandromys fortis | reverse complement strand
ATTACTCTTTGGGCTGACGAGGGAGGGGGACTTGATTGGGGGAGGGGGGGAAAGGGGAGGCGGTGGTGGGGAAGAGACAGAAATCCTTAATAAATAAATAAATTAAAAAAAATAAAAAATAAATATAAAAAAGAATGAGCTGTTGGAATATGGAAAATATATGTACATATGCTCACAATGCACCAATAGAACTATCTTGTTTATTTAATAGTTTTTTGGAAAATTTCAGTAATTATTAGTAAGAGATAATTCTGAGATCTGCATTTTGAATCAAGACTAAGGCTGAATAAATTATTTTAAACTGATGTTTGAAGTATTTATATTTGAAAACCAAAGAGAATGGAGGCAAATGAAATATATCATGGTAACAACAAAACATTCATTTGTTTTTAAGCTCCAAGTTCTAAAAATACCAAAGTTGGAAGAATGAAGATCATATCTTGTTAATAGTTCACTAACCTTTTATGAGATGGCAGCTCATGTCTCAAAATATGAAATAATTCTTATCGAGCGTAAACACACTGCTCTGAATTTTTTGTCTTTTCATGATTTAAGAAAGGCACTATAGATATTCGTGTGAAACTTTCGGAAGTACTGGTGCTTCTGTTGAAGAGCAACTTAGCTAATCTTGGTTTTCCGTAGATATTGCGACAGACTGAGGATGAGGCAATAAAGAAGAGAGGCACCATCTGAAGGTTTGTAGAGACTAGAATCTTTATAAGATTTACCGTATAGGTGCAAAGCTGGTGTTATCACAAAGAGAGAGTGTGCTTAACAATGTGGTGCGAGCTTTACTTTTAGCCACAGCAGCTCCATGAGGAAGCTTGTGTCATGGTCTTACTAGTGACTCTTTCTTTGGTTTGGTATAAAGATTAAGTAAGATCATGGGTATTCTTGGCTTAGTGTTGGGCCCTAAATATCACTGAACATTTGTTATTACTGCTTTATCATTTTGTTTTGATATGTGTTTTAAGAATCTCTTGGCACAAAAGAGAGAAATCCAGGAGTCTGTGTTGCATCTTCAATGACGTTTGACCCCCAGGTGATGGAGATGAGATCTGAATAGCGATGTGTCTTGCTTAAAACCAATGTCTCTTCTTGTGTTGTAACATTCTTCTGGTATATAATGCAAATTTGTCTTCTTAGGCTAGTTGGTTATTGAGACTGTATAATGTCCATGTTTTATAATATTCATATAAAATATGGACAGGTTTTCATGTAAGCGCTTATAAATGAACTATTGGAATATAGTATACTTGTAACTGGTAGAATTAGATTAGAATAAAAGACTATTAACTTGAAAAAAGTAACTTTATTTATTGAAACTAGTGAAGATATTAAAAATTGATTTTTCTCATCTTTTTCTTTTGACTCTCCAGTAATGTGTGAAGGATGCTTTAAAGCAAATATTCTATAAGTGGGGAGGAGATTATTATTGTAAAAATACTTTTCAAGTCCTCAAGGATTTTTTATATATTATATATTATATTAATATATATAATTAAATTTGTTCATACCTGCCCACCCTCTTTCCTTCTCCAACTATTCCCATGTTCCTCCAACAACATATCTGTCTTCCAACTTCATCTGGTAGAGGAGGTCCTTCTGTATTCGTGTTGCTTTCATTGGTTACTAAAGAAACTACCTTGGCCTAGTTGATTGGGTGGAAATTAGATAGGTGGGGAGATTGGATGCTGGGAAGAAGGTCAGAGTGGCAGACGCCATGGTTCTCCTGCCCGAAATGGACGCTGGTTAGACTCATGCCAGTAAGCCACAGTCAAGTTGCAATACATCTTAATGGAGATGGGTTAAACTAATATGTGAGAGTTAGAAAATAAGGCTAGAAGTAATGGGCCAGACAGTGATTTAATTAATACAATTTCTGTGTGGTTATTTGGGGGTTAAGCTAGCCAGGCAGCAAGATGTAGTCTGCTCCTCCTCACAAAATTCATATCTTTCTTTCTTGTTCATAATTCAGTAATTCATATGTGCATAATTGTGGAACCCTCTACTAGATAATGGTAAACCTACCAGGTGGAATATCCTCAAAAGGGAAATGACTTTTTCAAAAGAGTTATCATCTGCCAGTAGCTCCTCAGGAAAGGATGGGGTCTGGAGAATACCTCCCTCATCTATGCCAGAGTTTTGACTAGTTTATTCTTATGCAGATTACCATAACTACTGTAAGTTTATGATTGTGATAGTCATGTCATAAGAATGTTTCCAACTTTCTTTGCTTTGTATTTTCTTTCTTTTCATGTCAAGGATCTGATTTAATTATCTTTGGTTCATCTACTCTACTTAGCTTCTCCATTTTAGAGGATTAAGAGTACCCATATACATACTCTTGTTTTAACTGGTCTGTTTTGTAAGGTTTTATTGCTGCTATGCAGGGTGCTGGGGGATAAAACACATCAGTGGTCTTACTCCGTGATGTATATTCCATGCTACAGAGCTGATCTGCTGGACAAGATCTACCTACTGGTGCAATAGTAGCATGACTGTTAAAGGATAACTAAGTGCTTTATGATTGAATTTGAGGACTGATCCTGGTACGGTAATACTGGACAAAGGCCCATGGCTAAGGAGGTCACAGGCTCTAGGTAGAGTCTACTATTGTTATTTTGCTAAATATTTCCCAGAGACTTGAGCTGCTCTTAATCTTAGCCAGATAGGCTTCTTCTCTTCCTTCTTTTTGCAGTGAGTAGTAATCAATGCAGAGATATATAACTGGTCTCAAAGTGTTCAGAATAAAAGACAGAGTGCTAAGACATCCTTTTTCTCCTCTCTGCCAAGGCTCAGGGATTATCATGGAAGAGGAGGCAGAACAAACTATAAGAACCAGAAGATGATGAAGAATTCTGTAATACTCTGTCATCATTATAAGACATGGCTATTATACTAATGAGTTCACAGCATCTGAGGTTACCCGTGTTAGACTGAACAAAATGGACCCAGTTGGCTGGAACCCTACATGATATTTTCTTTCTGATGGACAGTTGACCCCTTCTTACATACTGTTCTGCATCCACCAATGCACTGGATCAAAAGATTTGTAAGCTTATGATGGTGTGTCCATTCTGAAAATATGAAGGCATGTTTTTCCAGTCATATACTCTGAGCAATGCATCACAATAACTAGCTACACAGAATTTATACTGTATTAGGTATTATAGGTACAGAAGCTCTAAGAAAGTCTTGAATTTTGTATTAGGAATATTCAACTGGTAAGGTTTCAGAAAATATTCCAAAATATGAAACTTTGAAATATGAGGCACTTCTGGTCTCAGGCATTTCAGGGATGTGACATTCAGCCTGTTATCCAGTAATTTAGAGTATGTAGGTGTCTGTGAGTATGATATATGCAGATACTATGTCATTTTTTTATAAATGATTTTGGTATTCTTTGGAGTCCTTAAGTCTATGTCTTCTGAAGAATGTCGACTGAGACGACTCGAAGGAACTAAGAGTTTCCAAGCTAATGCCTCTCACACTGACAGGGAGGCTTTGAGAATGGCGCTCTGAATGCAGTTCTGACTGAACGACAGAGACTTGGTGAGGTGTTGACACTTCCGGTCTCACTCCGGATTACTAATTAGCTGTGGTGTATTTTACTCATTAACAGGTTGGAGATAAAATATATATTTTTCTTTCTCACAGGAATGTTATAAGGGGAGGTAGGCTGTCTTGCAGGAGGTCAAATGCCTGAATGTCTTAACTTCATGCATACTTTTTTAAAAGTCACTTTCTTTGGCTCCGAGAAAAGTGGCAAAATGTTTATAGTGGCAAAGTCTGCTATTACTCTTGGGTTGGCCTCAAGCTGAAGATCATCCTGGCTCAGACTCCTAAATTTTAGGATTACAGATATGTGTTGCAATGTCTGTCTTTTTATAATCTTTTCTTGGCAACAGTTTCTTACCTTTCCTTTGTTGCATATGATCTTGGAAATTTTAAAGCATATATACCAAATGTTAGGTTAAATTTCTTTGAACATGAGTCAGTTTGTTTTTTCTTTGGGGTTTGCTTGTCCTCAGAAGAGGGGGACAGCACTGCTGAAGTTTAAGTGACTTCATTTCATGGTATCAGAAGATGCTTGATATCAAAATTGTGTCACCAATGTCTTAATTTTGATCATTTCAGTTATCCACCAGCCTTCTCCATGGTACACCCTTCTCCTTTGTAGTCTTTGAAGATTGATCCCAAGTCCAGGCTACATATAAGTGTAGGGAGATTACATTGTAGAGTATTTTAGTGGAGAAACTCCTCAACTTATGAAGGGATGTTGTCTCTATAAAACTACGATAGGTTAAAAATGCACCTAATAAACTGAACCAACTAGACATGAAAGATTACTATTATTGTACATTGTAGAATGTTCATAGACCCTCCTGATGATTGGGTTCTAAAGCTGTCTGCCCTGACTCAGCATTGAAGAGTGTAGCACTGTATGTTGTGACTGAGAAAAATATCCAAATTCAAAGTATTATTTGTCTTCACACACATCAACTTCTTACCCCAATGGATACTAAGTTAAGCCATCATAAGCTAAAAAGCATCTCCATATATTTTGAAAAATATTATTTATTTATTCATTCATTTATTCATTTATGTTCTTTGAGTTTTCCATGCTCTATTTTTAAAATGTATTTTATTTTACTTCGCTCAGTAACTGAGTATAGCTTATGTGACATTTCAGTAAAATATGTACCAGTCAGATCATGATTATTATGGCAGATATGCTTGTGCATCTGTGCATGTGTATGTGTTTGCATGTGTGTGTTTGTGGGTGTGTATGTGTATACGCGTGTGTTGGGAACATCTAAAGTTCTCTCTATTAGTTATTTTGGAATATTGCTAGACTATTGTTAGCAATCATTATTGTATCATGCTATGCAACACTAAATAAATGGTATTTCTCCTATTGAGCTAATCCATGTATTTAATATCTATACTCTTATTCTCCACCATTTCCTTATTTGGCTTTGATGGTGATATTAGTTTCTCTCCTTATTTGGGACCAACTTTTAAATGTCTTTTAGGCACTAAGCTTTCTATGCCTAGATTAGCTTGATAATTTTCTCATTTTCTTTCTATGCTGTTGGAAATGACAATATTTCATCCTTTTTATCATTGAAAAGTATTTCTTCATGTATATAACATTATATTTTCTTTTACCCCTTTATGAATTGATATAAACCAAGGTTTATTGGTCACCTGCTTCTGCCTTTGTTACTTATTCCTTGATGTAATATCCAAGAAATTGTTAAAGAGAGTAAGGTCGTGAATTCCCCCCCCCCCCATGTTGTTTCTGTAAGTGTCTTATAGTTTCAGAACTTTCACACAGCTTTTTAAGCAAGTAAGTTTTGTACCCAGCGACCAGATGTGAGAATCTGTTTTCAAGCACATATCCAGTTTGCCACCACTATCCCTTAAAAATAAGGTCTATCATGCTTGCATCTGGCACACTTGTGAAAGATATTTCAATCACATACATGGTGTTTATTGCTGGGTCTTTGCTGAGTTCCCCTGCATTATATATTCTTTCTAATGGGTAGTTATTGGTCTTTATCTGAAGATGAGATGGGATGGTGTGAGTATTCCAACTTTGTTCTTTCTCAAGATAGTTTTTTTTTTTTAAGGGTCATTGAGATTTCACATGAATTTCATGAGTCTTCTTTTCTCAAGCTAATTACCTTTATTCATTTATTTTACACTTGATCACAGTTCCCCTTCCTCCTCTCCTCCAATTCCCTCCCCACATCTCACTTCTGCCTCTTTCCCAATCTACCCCTTCTCTGTTTCTGTTCAGAAAGAAGCAGGCCTCCTATGACTATCAACAAAGCATGATATATCAAATTGAGGTGGGATTATGCTTCTCCCCTTGTATTAAGGCTGGGTAAGGCAACCAAGTATGAAGAGTAGGTTCCCAAAATCCAGTCAAAGCATTTAGGACAGCCCCTACTACTACTGCTTGGAGTCCCACAAGTAGATCAAACTATACAACTGTCACACATATGTAGAGGACTGAGGCCAGTTCCATACAGTCACCCGAGCTGCTGTTCCAGACTCCGTGAGCTCCTTTGAGTCCAAGTTAGTTGTTTCTGTGGGTTTCCTTGTAATGTCCTTGACACCCCAGGCTCGTAAAATCCTCCTTCCTCTTCATCAGGATTCCCCAAGCTCACCCAATGCTTGGCTGTGGATCTCTGTATCTTTTCCATCCGTCACTGGATGAAGGAACATCTCTGATGACAATTGGGGTAGTCATATGGATCTTTCAGGGAAGGAGAAATAGAAGAGATTTCATGGGGGAACTGAGAGCAGGTAGAGATGGAAACAGAAGGGATAGGGTTGAGGGGGATGAATGGAGGTGGAGAATACAGAAAGTGATGACTAGAAATGGGGAAGGGGTCATGTGTGAGTCTTCTTTTCAATTTTTCAAAAACCATGCCATTATGATTTTATTAGAAATTACAATAAATCTATAGATCTCTATACACTGAGCAAGGTATCCCTCCATAGGGAATGGGCTCCAAAGTGCCAGTTCATTCACTAGTGATAAATCCTGGTCCCACTACTAGTGGCCCCACAAACTATCCAAGCCACACAACTGTCATGGACATTCAGAGGGTCTAGTTTTGTCTTATGCAGATTTCCCAGCTGCAAGTTCAGAGTTAGTGAGCTGCCACTAACTCAAGTCAGCTGTTTTTGTGGATAACCCCATCATGGTCTTGGCCCCTCTGTTCATAATATCACTCCTCCCTCTCTATGGATAGACTCTAGGTGTTGGGACCAGTGCTTAGCTGTTGATCGCTGCATCTGCTTCCATTAGTTCCTGGAAGAAGGTTCTATGATGACAATCAAGGTAGCCATCAGTCTGATTACAGGGGAAGTGCATTTTAGGTACCCTCTCTACTATTGCTTAGATGCTTAGCTGGGGTCACTCTTGTGGATTCCCGGGAATTTCCCTAGTGCCTGGTTTCTCACTAACCCCATAATCTCTCTTTCAAAGTATCTCTTTCCTTGCTCTCCATCTCTGTCCTTCAACCAACTCGACCTTCCCAATCCCTCATGTTCTTCTTCCGCTCCCCTTTACTCCTTCCCACTCCCCTACCACGCTCTCCCTTTCTCCCATGCTACTACTTTACTAAAGAGATCTTGTCTTCCTCTCCTTCCTGGGGAATCCATGTATGTCTCTCTGTACAGATCTAAACAGATAATTCTCAACAGAGAAATCTCAAATGGCTGAAAGGCACTTAAGGGACTGCTCAACATTCTTAGTGATCAGGGAAATGCAAATCAAAATGACTCTGAGATACCATCTTATACCAGTCAAATTGACTAGGATAAAAAACACTGATGATAGCTTATGCTGGAAAGGATGTGGAGTAAGGGGAACACTCCTTCATTGCTGGTGGGAATGCAAACTTGTACAGCCACTTTGGATATCAGTATGGTGGTGTCAAAGAAAATTGGGGATCAATCTACCTCGTGACCCGACAATATCACTCTTGGGAATATACCCAAAGGATGTAGACCCATACCACAACGATATTTTCTCAACTATGTTCATAGCAGCATTATTCAAAACATTCAGAACCTGGAAACAACATAGATGCCCCTCAACCAAAGAATGGATAAAGAAAATGTGGTACATTTACACATTGGATTACTTTTTAGTGGTAGAAAGTAATGATATCTTGAAATTTGCAGGCAAATTGATGGAACTAGAAAAAAAAAAAACATCCTGAGTGAGGCAACCCAGACCTAGAAAGACAAACATGGTATGTACTCACTCATAAGTAGATATTAGACATAAAGCAAAGGATAACCAGACTACAGCTCACAACCCCAGAGAAGATAGGCAACAAGGAGAACCCTAAGATTGCCCATAGAGTTAAGAAGGAGTCATTAGATCTTCTAGAGTCAGAGTTATGGATGATTATGAGCCACCATGTGCATGTCGGAAACTGAATATGAGTTTTCCACAAGAGCAGGAAGTGCTCTTATGTGCTGAGCCATTTCTCCAGCCCAATGATTTCTCAGTGTTTACAAGGGTAATTTCCATGTATTTGTGAATTTTCATTTTCCTACTTTTGGTGATTTCTTATTCATTCCACTCTAATCTGAAAACTAGCTTTTTGTATAAGCTTCTGGAGATAGCTCAGTATGTGAGTGTGTACCGAGCTGTTGCTTTCTTCACTTCATTCTTCCTCCCTTCCCTGTCTGATTTGATCACATAAAATCTCCTGCTTCCAACTCAGCTGAGTGTTTCTTCTCTGTCGTCAGTGGGCTATTTTAATCCTTGAGAGATGTTTATTTTAATTGATTTTTTTTTTACCCAACTCCAGAAATTGGTGCTACTTTTAAGACTTTCTTCTTTGTTAATACTGTTATTTGTTTATTTATTTCATGATTTTGTTTGTTTATATTACTCTGTTTGAGAGAATTGAATTTTTAAAAGCTAATTTTTTGAATTGTTTTAACTAAAATGTATGCATTTAAAAAATAAACAGCTACTTCTCCTATTCTTCACTGACTAGTTTCAGGTCGAAAGACCTCTGTCAATCAGCCCAGTCAAAGACTCCGTGGAACCTAGAAATTGCTTTGGAGGCTACAACAGCTCCAGTTGTATGTACAATATTTCCCTATGTTACATTTTGATAACTTTCAAGTTTTGACAATTATGACTAATGCTGTATGGACATGTATGTTAAACCTAATTTGGGGATTTTTATTAAGAATTATTAGAAAATATCATACTATTTATCCTTTCAAAGCTTGATTAAGACCTTGAGATACCACAATTATTCATTCATTACACAAATGACTAAAACACCACAGTGTATAAATGGGGTTGCCTTTTCCCGATTATCCTTTAACTCAAATTATTTAAGCTATCATAGTTAACCATCAGTAGGTGAATGCTTCCCTGTCAATCAAAACTTTATCATTGGCAAGAACATTTGTCAAAAATTCAACTGACTCTAAATGTGAATGTTTCTTAGCCTTGTAGTTTTCCAGCTGTACTCACGTTATTTTGACTCTAAACCCCTCTAAATGAATAGCACAATTCTAGTTCTTACAAGTAAAGAATCTGAACACAAGAATGTTTTGAAAATTTCAAAAAAAAATCACTCTGGTGGGCATACAGTTTTACTCCTCTCTGGAAATGATGTGGGAATTTTATCGTATGACAGCGGTCTAAACTCTAGACTGCTGAAGCCCGGGTTTTTAAAATGCTGCTGCCTTGGAAGTGACAATTGGCTGAGCTTGGTCTGAGATACATCTGCCCTTTTACAGATTCTCAACAGTTTCAACGTTGTCTCAGGGCCTCTGCGCTGGCACACCATTGTTCTTGCTAAGCAGTCTCTTCTCTAATTGCTACATGTCTCTATGATTTATTATTTGTAATTGAAACTAAATAAAGAATTTAAAAATTAATTTTTTTAGAACTAAAGCTTTTCAATGAAACTCTTTTGAAATTAAGCCTTCATTATTTTTGACTATCAAAACAAATTAAGTAATGGTTCACTTATGAATTGGGAACTGCATAATAATTTCTGGTGTTATCTAAGCCAGAGCCATGGCTAGACTTGACCATGCAGATAAGTTACCCATGACCATTGCTGAATACGGGCTCTGAATAAAGAAGTCGTGGTTGTTTGGCAAGGCTATACATCTAACAGGATCCAAGACTTCCCTTCCCCTGCACAATTCAGGCCTCATTTTGAGTACCAGAAGCTGGAATCATGAAAACATTCCATTTAAGTTTTAATGATAGCATCTGAAGATCAAGTTGCTTCAGAGGGCATTGTGACTGCAACTTAGAGTTTATTCATTTTATGTGCTGCCTGCCTTTTCTGTACAAATGGGTGTGCCAAATTGAGTTTACATTGGCATCAATGGCTTGGCTTACTGCCTTTATAGTTTTGTACTGATGCTGATGGTAGGTGGGCTTCTACCCACGTATGCTGGTGAAACCTGTGTATACTGGTGTAACTGTGTATGCTGGTGTAACATATATATGCTGGTGTATGCGTCTTGGAAGGATGTCACAAGTATCAAAGGAATCTGTTTCCATAGAGTCTTGTGAAATCTTTTTGTCGACCTGCAGTAGCCCCATTTTCTAAGTTCTACATTTTAATTTAATATTAGAAAAGAAGTCATTGTCCTTGGTATCAGGTGTTTCTTTTGGATGACAATCAAATGTCTGGAACAAGTGGTGCGGTGGTATACTTCGATATAATTGAAGATGATTTAGTGGTTTGGCAATCAAAGGCTTTTTAAAATAAGAAATAAAACAGAAAAGTATTTAAAAATGCCTGCTGCATAATTTTCACTTAACACTTCATCTAAACATTATTTTTGCTACAATAGAGCAAGGGGAGCTATGGGAGGAAAAGGGACATAAAGGACCATTGCTCGCTCAAACCGCTGTTTAAATTTAGACATGTATTTAGTAGAAATTATTACTGAGACAAAAGTAGAGTCACATGGGATGATAAGAAGTAACATAGAGAGATCTACTTACACCATGGAAATGAAGGTCCCAAATAGAATAGAATTACTATTCCAAGGCTGCCCAAAGAAGGGAGACAGCTACCATCACTTTTATGTGATTGTCAAAGATTCAAAGGCAGAGAGGATGTGGGGGAAATATAAGGGTAAGAATAAAGAAAATGGCCTCTGGTGTGGCCTGACTCAATGCTGTGGGTGGCCAGAAACTGGGGGTAGGTTAACTAAAGACAGCATTAGGGATGTGTTTGTTTGGGGAGTACATTTGACTTTTTCTAGTTGGTCTGAGTTGAAAGGAGGAAAACAAGAAAATGAAACCCAGCCATTATCGATGGGAGCCCTTAGTTCTGAGTGGACTCCTCCAGAGACTGAGTGTCAGCGTTCTGTTGTCATATGTGATTTCCCATTGCCTTTATATATGCAGGCACTCAACAGTTCATACAGTATCTGCCCATCACACGCACGCACACGCACACGCACACGCACACACACACACACACACACACACATGCACACAACTATGATATAACCATACCAGGATAATGATCGCAATCTAGCTTATTCAGGTTTCCCAGTCCTCAGTTGTGCTTAGTTATACCAAACCCACAATAGGACTCCGTGCAGCTAGAACATTGCACCGACTCAGAAAAGACTGAGGAGAGCAGCTCCATTGCTGCATCATCTCCAGTGTTCTTCCATAATGTCACTTTACTCTGCCCCTTCCTCGCTCCATCTCCAAACTTCGGCAACTACCCATTGGCTCTCCCTCTGTAAAATTTTATAGTTTTTAAAATGTTACATAAATAGAATTGCACAGTATGTGGTTTTCTTGAGATTTGCTTTTTTTTGTTTTAGCAAAACAAATTATCCCAATCTTCTAGAAAGTCTTTGCTTTTTAATTACCCGAGTAATACAAGAATGAGCGCTCCTTGTGCAACATTAAAATGGTAAAAATGAATTTAAAGATCTCCTTGCTAGCACACTTTCAAACTAAAGCTCATTCCTAAGAGTAATTAAATGCTGATTTAGCCTTTTTTATTTAAAATAATTATCTATTTATTTTCATATTTTTGCTATGATAAATCTTCAGTGAGCATTTTCCTGTACTCCTCTTTTTGTTTCCATGTGTTAATTTTTCCTCTATTCTTAATACCTAAATGTAGGATTGTGGGTACTAGAACTGAACATTTATACTTTAAGTTTGAAGAGATATTATCCAAAGTTCCTTTCTATGCGCCCGTGCTCATTTGTAGATTTGAGAATAGTAGCCAAAATATAACTTCCTTCTAGTCCCTAATGCAGATCAGATTTGAGATTTTTTTCATCCAATCTTGTAAGTGAAGAGTTCTATCTTATTTTAATTTTAATTTAATTTCGTCATTAAATTTAAAGATACACATACTGAAATTATTTTCATTTCTTGTAATTTGTGCTGTTTTGCAATGCCTCATGTTTTTGTTTTATTTATTAGTTATTGACTTTCTTATTTTTACTATAGGTTTAAGAAGAATTAAACTTTTCTATGGATATTAGTCATTCACTTTTATTTGTATTTGCCTCACAAACACACTGCCGTGTTCTTTTGTAAAGGTCTTACTGCTGTATATGAGTCTATAACTTTTATGCTTAAAATTTGATATTCAGTTGTTGCTTTGAACATTTTGTTTTGAAAGAAAGTCTTTCCATAATTCATTTTAATCTCTATTTTTGTGGTTAGATGATATTTTAATATTATGGCCTTAGGGTGTATTTCACCGCATCCCTGTACTGTTTCAGGCACGTTCTTAGTTTTGCTGTCTTCGTGTCCTTACACTTTGCTTTTGACCATTTCTAAGAAGAAAATGCTGTTTGTTTAGAATTATTGGAACAGTGGATTCATGATGCGAGTACCACTTAAGACCATGTGGACTGTTCCACCTTCAAGAAAGTCTGTGATTCTAAATACAAAACATTAGAAAGCACAGATATACAAAGAATAAGTCCCATATAGAGACAAGCTTCAAATATGAATGCAAACATTGATTCTGCCTAAGACAGCTTAATCTGGTCACACTTGGTCATTCAGGTACATCTGATATCAGGCTATTAACCAGTCTCTTATCATCAAACAAACACTAAGTTTATGCAGTATAATATAGTTTATTATGCCTGTTTTATTTATAATATTTTTTAAAATTATATCTTTATTTTTATTATATGAGTGTTTGCCTGCATGTATGTCTGTTTACCATGTGTATACCTGGTCGCTGTGGAGGTCAGAAGAGGGCGTCTGATCTCCTGGAACAGGAGTTACAGGCACTGTGAGCCACTTTATGTGTCCTTGGAATCAAACATAGGCCCTCTTCAAGAGCAATCGATGCTCTTAACTCCAACCATCTCTCCAGTTTACATTTGTAATTATTATGGAAGTATTTTAAGGATAAATTGGCTACCACTAAAAATAAACAGTGATAGTCATTATAACATTTTTTTTGAGAAAACTTCTCCAACTCTTTCTTTATTCAGTAACTGTGTTTACATTTGTAGTCATAGCAGTACTGCAGCCTTGACCACATCAGTCCCCCACTGTCAGGTGTGCACAGCCACACCTGCACTCTGTCCTTGACTCCTAAGAGTCAGATTCACAGTCACACCACCACCCTCCTGTCCTTGACTCCTAAGAGTCAGGTGTCCACAGTCAGACCAGCACATTGTCCTTGCCTACACCAGTCCTAACAGAGTCAAGGGCATCCGAATCTGAACACAGGTGTACTCTAGCACTTTTGCAAGTCCAACAGAAGCAAGCCTGAGACAGCAAGATTATAAATTCGAGGCCAGCCTGGACTACATAGCAGTTTCTAAGATGTCACAGACCTCTATGAAGAAATGTGGTAAAATATATACATGGGGATTGATTAAAAAAAAAAAGAGGAAATCGCTTAACCAAAGTTTTATTCTCTTACTTCTCATGTTCAGTCAATTTCCGAGTACTTTTAGTCAGTTTTCTAATTTCTCAGATCCTCCTCCTCCAGTTTCTTGTTATTATAATTATGTCTTTTATATTCCATTTCCTGATTTCTATCTCTCCTCTTCCCTGTCGCCTCAGTACTGGGAAATAAACATATTCTAGGCAAGCACTCTACCACTGAGGTATATTCCCGTCTTTATCTCTATTGGTTTATACTTCTATTTTCTCATTTCCACTCTTGCCGTCCAACCTGTTATCGCACCCCTCCCACCCCCCTTTTTTGAAGGTCTTCTTTAAAAGCAGGTACTAAGACAAAGGCTCTTTTTTTCTGTTAGGGTATTTGAGAATTGATTTGAAGGAAAAGGAAGGAACAGAAATAAGCACCTGAGAAAAGTGGAACAATCAAGACACATTATCAAACTGAGTTCCTTCACAAGTCCTGTATAATAAACTTCAGAATTGCACAGGGATGCAACAGCAAAAGGGAACATTTTCCCACCAACTTCAGTCTACACTGCTCAGGAGTTTCTCAGCCAGTGTACACTTCCAGCGAGAATTCAGCAGACACTATTATGGGGTGGCAGCAAAGGATTTTGCAGAGACCATGGCTGGCTTCACAAGTTTGGGGACCTATGTGCTCAAGAGGGGACAGGGCTTGCAGGTTGTGATGCTTGGTTTAACTTTGTACTCTCACTGCTTTGAAATTTGTGTTTCTACTAGACTGTAAATTATACAGAATGTTGTGGTACAGGAACACAGTGGCTGTGAGATGTAGGGTTTTGGGGTCAAATCTGCAGGCAACTGGTTCTCTCAGTAGAAGCTGTGGTAAAAAGGTGAGTCAATAGAATATAAAATGGGGCCTAAACGTTCTACAGTACATGTCCCATGCAGGTATCTGCATGTTTGTGTCTATGCTACCCATGATAATAATGAGCAGTAATGACCCAGAAATCCTGATGCCATTCTGCAGAGCAGAAAACACATTTCTTCAACAGTATTCAGAGCATGGGGTCTTTCTGCTTTGAGCTGTCCTAAGGGTCACCCTGGAGGCTATGACATAAGTGTGGCATGCTAGTCACTTGGAATAAATGTTAGCATGAGGTCACAGGGGCTCTGAATAAGCCAGCCTCTCACTCCCTCAGGTTCCTCCTCAGCACTGGCTGTGAAGAATCTCCAGCAGTGTGGCGAAGTACAGATGGGGACTGTTGTTCAAAGCCTGAGCTTTAGGAAGGGATGGTAGAGACCCAACAGGGGTGATTTAAACTATGGTTGCTCATACACTGTATCCTTGTGTCTCCAGGACTACTGTGTGGGATCTAAAACAAAGTATGAGTAAGGTCTTGGAGTGTTTGATCCTGCTCCAGTGTGCTGTGCCTCTACTCAGTAACTTCTGCACCCTTTAAAGGCCCATGAACTATGAGTGTTTCTTTTTTGTTTGTTTGTTTTGTTTTTTAGACACAGGTTTCTCTGTAGCTTTGGAGCATGTCCTGGAACTAGCTCTTGTAGACCAGGATGGCCTTGAACTCACAGAGATCCACCTGCCTCTGTCTCCCAAGTGCTGGGATTAAAGGCATGGGCCACCAATGCCTGATGAGCTAAGAGTGTTTGAATTGGTCCCAAGGTAAATTTTTTATGTTTAAATTAATATTTAATCACTATGAATATTCTTCTGATTATAGTATTCCATTTTGATTTATAAATAACTGAGACTCATCTTGGCTACTAGCAATGGTGTTACCAAGATTGTATGCAATGGAATATGGGAACATTATGGGCAATATAAAACTGCGTTTCATCCTCTTCGAACATTGTATATTATATTTATGGATTTAAATAACAGAATTGAAACACAGGATCTGCCCTTGAATGCCCAAGTGATGATTTTTATTGCATTGGCTTTGATTCAATAAAGAACCAATTGCATATCTAGCTTGACTTTAACATTATTTACTTTATCAACTTCTCTAACAGAAGAAAATGTTGGAATTTTATACCCTGTTAATTTGAAATAAAATGATAATAGAATATAAGTTTGTTCATTTTTAATTTTATTTATTCATTTTTGATAACTAGAGGAGCTCAGTTAAGTCAAGATAAAATTTATTTGGTGATATTTTCTTGAGTTTTAATTTTTATATCCTTTATTGCTTTTACAAATATGTTCAGCACTATGCTATTCTGAAATAGCATGAATACTTTATTTTATATTCTCTGATGTGGTATAGGCTAGTAATGGAATATTGCTGAACTGCTAGCTCCTTTGCGATGGATGCTAACATGCTCCCTTAAGTAATAATTAATGTCTTTATTCACCTAAGGTAAATTTTTATTATGAGAAACTAGGTAAAACTAGACAGCACAGAGGGAACAGCTTAGCTTCAGTGACAATTTGTTTCACAAATTAAGTAGATATCAAATGCTCCTTAAGTTATGATGAGGACCACTGGGTCAGGATTCAGAGATGTTACAGAGAAAGCAATCTTAGCCAGAGCAGAAAGCTGAGGGTGACTATGAACCCAGCGAGGAATTTGCTCGGTGATCTGGCAGTGTTATTTTGGGGTGTTAGTCACCCTGGAAATCAGTCAGCAATTGTCATTAATTATTGGCTGTCTCACTACTTTTATTTTCTTCAAGATACAACTCCAAAGACATGAGGATACGAGTGATTATTGTTTAGGATTAAGCAAACACAGATGGCAGAATTCCCTTCTCAAAGGATGAAGCTTGTTTTTATTAGATTGAGAAAAGACCCACTGTTGAAGTTCTTTCCTTTGTGGCTCCCTTGCTTACATGGGCTCTGCTGAAGTAATTCACCACGAAGAGCAAGTCTCATGCTGAGGACGATTTTGTCTATGTTAAGATGCACATACTCAGAGCTCTGGGGTTGCCTGTGGGTACCTTGTAAGGAAAATTAGGAATGGGTCGAAAGGATTTGCTGTTTTTAGTATTTTGTGTTAAGCCTTTCAAGAGGAAAACAGCCACTTAAGCCCTGAACACCGAACTTCTCTCCGTGTCCTTGTAAATTAATTCGTGACTATCTTGAAAACAGAGGACAAACCCTTTGGAAACCAGGGCTTTCTCCGCCAGCAGTTATTCTCAGCTACCCTAAAGAGGGTCTTTGAGAAGTCTGAGCTCTAAATGGACACGTTTAAAACCTAAAAATATCAAGCAAACAACAAGCGATAAACAGTTTACCTTTGCACAGTTGGTGTGTAAATGTGCCCATTTTTAATGAAAAAAAAATGAGGTCCCTGCATGTTGGGTCTGTTAGAAGTTCTTTAAGCAGCCACGGCGTGGTTCCCTGGCCTGCTGCCAGGTGGCGCTGTGCGGCAGTGGGTACCGTACTGGGTAAGGCATAAAATGTGAACTCCCAACCTGACTTTTTTTTATTGTTATCAGTAGAATCACCAGTACTAGTGGAAGCGTGAATATCAACTCATTTTTTATGAATCTCCGCATCTTCTCTCCATAACTGTAGTTAAATAAGTGTTAATCTTCACTTTTGATGAGAAGAGCCTGTACTGGCATCTTATCACACTCTGGGTTTAAGGGGAAACTACTGTCTTTCATTATAACTGATGCTTATGCCGTTAAAATTATTCTGACTTGAGTATAAAGGAGCATCAAAAAATTTTTTTTGCTAGCAGATAATTTTTTTATTATACTTTGGAAGAGTTGGTCCAGAATAATTTAAAGGCAGTGGATAGATAAAATACAGTATAACTTAACCCGTGTAAGCATAGACTTAGGCTAGCAGTTCTTTTTCTCTTAGGAAAATCTGTGTAATATTTTTTCTTCAATGACTAGGCTTTTGTCAATCCCCTCCCCCAAATATAGTGATAGACATTCTTAAAGTGATCAACTTTCTTTTTCTTCCTCTAGCCTAATTTTAAAATAATTTGGTGTTTCTAATAATCCTTCACAAAACTTGGAAGAACAGTTGACAGTCACCCTGTACTTAGCTGGTTTCCCTATATTGCCATGATAAATTTTTTGCATAAATGTGACAGTCTTCCTGGCAATTTCCTCTATAAGCTGGATCTTCTTAAGCTATTAACCAAGATGCAGCCATGACTTTGACGTGTCCTGTTAACCACCGTGTGGCTGACCCTGCACTTCAAAGTGACTCTCAGATTAATCTTCACAGAGGAAGTTTGCTAGCTCAACACAGGTGACGTATATCAGTTCCCAAACTGTTACAAATATTTGCTTTCTATTGTCATTGCACATCTAAATCTCCCAAAAACATAACTGTATAAGGAAAATCAGTTTTTGATATGAAACACCTACAGGAAGTATGTCAGCGTTGTTGCTTGGAGTTCTAACTGATAGTATTTAAAAGAAGTTAGCAGTTTCAAAATCTATATGAAACAGGCAGTTTTTATACAGTTACCAGCCTTCTATCTTCCTGCTAGGGTCATCTAGGCCCTAGGTACACACAGGAGAGCTGAACTTATGTCTGGATCTTGATTAAAGTGCAGCCTAAGGAGTTCCATGGTTTATACAGGTAACTGCCAGGGAGAGGGACCACATTTAACAATAATTATTACATTTTTCTATGCAGAATTTCTTAGGGCAACATAAAGAAATCAGATCAGGATGAAAGCGATTGTGAATCGTGTTCACAGGGTTTGTGAAGGGAAATACCTGTACTGAATGCCAATCAATAAGAGCACCTTTCTCAGAGTGAATAGCCACAGTAGTGTGGCACAGTGAAATCAAGAGCGTGCTGGGTAAGAGCTGCGGTTGAGAAGAGCTTTAGTTTATGGGAAGCAAAGACTTCATTCACAAGGACTCATGGAAGAAAGTAAAGGATGCTTATTTCAGAATCGCTGACTGCACAGGGAGGACTACACGAATATTTTAAATCACAAGTGAATAGGAAACGAGTGAGACTTCAGAGTCCTTCCTGTATAAGCAGATAACAATATTTGTCATTCTAAAATATAAATTTGGCTGAACAAAGTACATGTTAGCTGGCTTTATAATTTTGGAAAATGTGTCAGTGCAGTTTCAAAGAGGATGCACGAGAATACGACAGATGCGTGTTGTTTCCCGGTCAGTGGCAGAATGTTTATTACTACAAAAATGACCAAGAACAATTCATCAGAGTGGAGCAAAAGTGAAAAGAATAGCATGCCATGATAGCAGCACAGACTTTGCATCTGGAAACTCCTTCTTGAGAGTGTTCAGATACTGTGCGCAAGAGTGAGTGACCTTTTTAGGCTGCCCCAGTTTCTGTGATTCCCTAACAAAGCACATTGGGGGACCTTGCTTGGGACACATTAATGGAGGGCAGCATGGCTGAGTCCAAACAGTTTCCACATTAATGCCTGGCTCACCTCATTATTGAAGCGTATCCCCATGTACTCCACGAAGCTCAGACCTGGAACTTGACTATAATGATTTTTTTAAGTTCATTTCATAATCAGTGATGCAACGCTTCATATTCATATCCACAAATAAGAAAGGTCTTGGAGATTCCACATGCAACCAATCCTATACAGCATTAAAATTATGCAATTTATTTTTGTGAAATATAAAAAATGACCAGAATGATATGGAAACCCCAGAGTGCAGATTTCCTTTTTATTAGTACTGCCTTTCTCTTTCATCTCCTACAGCACCCAATTTAGGGCAAAGACAAAATGAAAGTGTATCTTGAATATGCATCACAGGTTCCAAAAATGAAAAGAAATTGGATTTGGATAGCACTTACTAAATAGACAGATATGATACATGGTAAGAAGGTACACTGTCTGCCCTGTGATAGATTAAACTACTTTGTAGGAAAATTACTGTGAGCTAGTCACCACCACCACCGTGGCTAAATCTTTAATAAAATTCTCTTCCATATTCAGGAGTGAGGTATGAAGTACACAATAAGCAAAGTGAAGTGGAGTGCCATTTATCAAACACCAGCCAGGTCTGTAATCCACTATATCCTTCCCATGTACTCTATTTGTCTTTATTGTTACAAGAAGGGATATTTATCCAGGGCAGTGGGCATGGAGCTATGATAAACCTCCTCCATCTCCTCGTTCCCCTGTCTTATTCCCCTTGTCAGTCTTAGTGGAATTTGTTTCATTTTAGGTGGTCCTTCCATTGTTTAAAATTCTTTTCTGTCTTTCTCTCCTTGGCCTTACTTCAAAAGAAGCATTTAGGTCATGAGAAGTAACACCAGAAAGTCAGGGATTGTCAGGGGAATGCTAACTTCTACCACGGAGGACTGCCCGGGGTGCATTTGGTGAGGCCTTGGAATGCCTCTTGAAAAGATAGTGATGTAAAAGTGTTGTATCTAGCCCCTGGGTGGCAGTGTGCAGCAAGCCCTGATGCCAAAAAAAAAAAAAAAAAAAAGCATTTTAAGTGTTAAAGAGTATATGTACTGTGTATATGAGTTGTATGTGTGCATATGAACTCATGAACACATGCATCATGTTTATGAAATACGCATATAGTAAATACATGTGTACATCATGTGTGCATGTATGCAGAACTGACATAGATTATATATATATAGTGTATGTTCTATGTATGCATTGTGTAGTTTTACAACTGCTTCCAACCTAAAGGAATAAAAGAAACCTTTCTCTTTGAATGCTACTAACTCTCTACTTCATCCCCGATTTCTAAAGTAAAACTTTGATGGTAAAACAGAAGTAGCCAGTACTTTAAATTCTTACACTAAAAGGTTCTTGCTACTCCAGCTAAGTAATGTCTGAGGTGTCACTGAAGCCACAAGACATGGAACAAATGCAGGAGAAGGGTCTGGTGCAGTGGGAATGGAGGTGGGCGTTTGGTGCCCTTTACTCGGCACACTGCCCGTTTCGGTAGCACCCTGGAGACTGAGTTACTTTTTGTACTGTTCTAACCCCCTTCGTCGTTTGAATGGCAGTTTTATGACACAGAACTTCCAGTTAGGGCCCCTTTGCTCTGGAGCCACAGAGGGCAATCAGGGAGAGGTATAAGGCAACGATGGGAATTACAGCTGCATTTATAAACGCGGATGCTATTGAAAGGAGCAGTCTTAGGCAGGCTGACCATAGGTGTCTCCGTATGCCTGAGCAGAGGCAGGCATAACGCTGGTGGGAGAGATGCTCTTGTTGTTTGCTATGGATGGCTCTTTCTGTTTTCCTGTGCCACTGTTTCTTTTTTTTTTCAGCTGTCATGGCAACATAATAAACATAAACACGGTTCATATTAATTATTATAAATTTGTCATGCTAAGACTCAATTAACTGATTTTTGAAGAAGACATTCAAGTCAAATATAAGTCCTTATATATTTGTGGTCATTTATTTGTTATCCAGCATTGAATCAATTCTGCCTTTTTACAATCTATGTCTTATGGAAAAATGATTGTTTGTGAAGGGAAGGGTGGAAAAAGAATAGGTAATGTCCATCCAAATTTGTAATACAAGAGGAAGTAGTTCTGTGTGCCTTGTGTTGGTGGTTTCCACGTACTTTATCATTTATGGGTTTTCTTTTTTTTAATTTTTTAATTTTTTTTATTGAGAAAAGGAAAAAAAAACTTTCCACCTCCTCCCAGACTCCCATTTCCCTCCCCCTCCTCCC